>NW_026780259.1:30000-45613 GCF_030144855.1 Hypanus sabinus | reverse complement strand
GAACACTGTGGGAGTGTTGGTGAGGAGGGAACACTGTGGGAGGGGGTGAGGATGGGAACACTGTGGGGGGGTCGGTGAGGAGGGACACTGTGGGAGGGGTGAGGAGGGAACACTGTGGGAGGGGGGTGAGGAGGGAACACTGTGGGAGGGGGTGAGGAGGGAACACTGTGGGAGTGTTGGTGAGGAGGGAACACTGTGGGAGGGGGGTGAGGAGGGTGCGCTGTGGGAAAGGCTGGAGCATCCAGACGCTCACCTGCCTGTGGAGAAAGGATTTGTACACAACTGTTTTCCAAGCTCGGCCATTACAGCAAGCCACAAGGAAAGGAAATCCATTCGAGCTGCTGAGGTCACTGGTGAGATGAGCCAGGGTGTGATCACAGCCACTTGACAGAGCAATTAAATCACAGCTTCAGCTCTTGTGCCTCATAAATACGCGAGCAGCCTCTAACAATCAAAATGGGAGACACAGCCTTCCGAGGAAGGTTCTAACGACCTCTGCATCTGTGACCTCTCTTGGAGGAAGTTCACAAGCTATTGTCTCCTTCCTCTCCCTCCTCTCTCCCTAGCTCTCTCTCCCCTTCTCTCCCTCCGCTCTCCCTCTCGCCTCTCTCCTCCCCTCCTCTCTCTCCCCTCTCTCTCTCCCCTCTCTCCCCTCTCTCTCCCTCTCTCTCCTCCCTCTCCCCTGCTCTCTCCCCTCTCTCCTCCTCTCGCCCTCTTCTCCCCCCTCTCCTCCTCTCCCTCTCTCCCCTCTCTCTCCCTCTCTCCCCTCTCTCCCCTCCTCTCTCCCTCTCTCCCTCCTCTCCCTCCTCTCCCCCCCTCTCTCTCCCCCCCCCCTCTCTCCCTCCACTCCCCTCTCTCCCCTCCTCCTCCTCTCTCCTCTCTCTCTGTATATCTGTTTCATGTAGATTCCCATCTACACAGGTCTCATTTGCCCGTATCTAGCCCCTATTCCTCTTATCCTTTTGGAAGCAAGGAGGCTGGAGAGGAAGGGCAAAGAAGGGGCAGATGCAATACAACGTTGGGAAGGTTCTGGCATGCGCTTTGGTTAGAAGGAATAAAAGGGGGAGAAAATACAAGATCAGAGGTGCAGAGGTACTGGAGGGCTTGTTTGGGATTCCCTAAAGGTGCAGGTTGAGTCAGGAGGTAAGGAAGGCAAATGATTTCAGCATTGATTTCAAGAGGATAAGAGTATAAGTGTAATAGAACATAGAATAGTACAGCACATTACCGGCCCTTCGGCCCACAATATTGTGCTGACCCTCAAAACCCTGCCTCCCATATAACCCCCCACCTTAAATTCCTCCATATACCTGTTTAGTAGTCTCTTAAACTTCATGTTGGCTTCATGTAGTGTTGGCTTTAATTTGAGGCATTGATCAGACTGCGCTTGGAGTACAGTACAGTAAACAGTTTTGGCCCTTTATTTGAAAAAGGATGTGCTGACATTGGAGAGAGTTCAGAGGAGGTTCAGGAGAATGATTCTGGGATTGAAAGGGTGAATGTATGACGAGTGATTGATGGCTCCAGGCTGCGACATGCTGGAATTTAAAAGAATGAGAAGGATCACATTGAAACCTACTGAATGTTGAAAGACCAAGTTGAGAGGACGTGAGAGGATGTTTCCTATGGTGGGGAGTTTAGGACCAGAGGACACAAACAGAGGGAGGTGGAGAGGATGTTTCCTACGGTGGGGAGTCTAGGACCAGAGGAGACAGACAGAGGGGACATGGAGAGGATGTTTCCTATAGTGGAGTTCTATGACCAGAGGACACAGATAGAGTGGATGTGGAGAGGATGTTTCCTATGGTGGGGGAGTCTAGGACCAGAGGGCACAGCCTCAGAATAGTGTGGCAATTACTTAGAACCGAGAGGAAATGGAATTTCTATAGCCAAAGGGTGGTGAGCCAGGTACTTAAAGTGGAGGGTGAGAGGTTCTTTCAGGACATGAAAGTTTGAGGGGAGAAGGCAGGAGGATATTGACTCGAACGGCCTGATGGTCTACCGTTGGTGCAGAGGTAGAGAGGGGAGCAGACTGACTGCTTTGAAGACCCCAAGCTCAAGAGGCTGTAGACTCAGCCAGATCTATCATGGGGCAGAACCTACCCCACCAGCAAGGACATCTTCTACAGGCAATACCTCAACAAGGCAGCATCCTTCACTAAGGACCCTCACTATCCAAGCCATAGACCGGATAGAAGTTTATAAGATTATCTGAAGCACAGAAAGACTGCTGGTATTTTCACCTGGTGTTGAGATGCCTAATGCTCATCGACATGCATATATGGTGAAAGGAGGAAAGGTTAAAGGAGATGTGAGAGGCAGGTTTTTTATTCACAGAGTGCTCCATGCCTGAACTGGGCTGCCAGGGGCTGGTCGTGGAGGAAGATACGAGAGACGTGCGTAAGAGGCAACAGACACATGAACGTGTGGGGAATGGAGGGATATGGACATTGTGAAGACAGAGGGGATTAGTGTGTCAGACACATGAATGTGTGGGGAATGGAGGGATATGGACATTGTGTAGACAGAGGGATTAGTGTGTCAGACACATGAATATCTGGGGAATGGAGGGATATGGACATTGTGTAGACAGAGGGGATTAGTGTTGTAGACATACACATGAATGTTTGGGGAATGGAGGGATATGGACATTGTGTAGACAGAGGGGATTATTGTGTCAGACACATGAATGTGTGGGGAATGGAGGGATATGGACATTGTGTAGACAGAGGGGAGATTAGTGGGTTAGACACACACATGAATGTGTGGGAATGGAGAGTTATGGACATTGTGTAGACAGAGGGGATTAGTGAGTTAGTCACTTGATATTGTGGGGAATGGAGGGATATGGACATTGTGTAGGCAGAGGAGATTAGTGTGTTAGTCACATGAATGTGTGGGGAATGGAGGGATATGGACGTTGTGTAGACAGAGGGGATTAGTCTGTCAGACACATGAATGAGTGAGGAATGGAGGGATATGGACATTGTGTAGAGAGGGGATTATTGTGTCAGACACATGAATATGTGGGGAATGGAGGGATATGGACATTGTGTAGACAGAGGGGATTAGTGTGTTAGACACACACATGAATGTGTGGGGAATGGAGAGTTATGGACATTGTGTAGACAGAGGGGATTAGTGAGTAGACACTTGACATTGTGGGAATGGAGGGAAATGGACATTGTGTAGACAGAGGGGATTAGTGTGTCAGACACACATGAATGTGTGGTGAATGGAGGGATGTGGACATTGTGTAGACAGAGGGGATGAGGTGTTACTAGTTAATTAGTATGGTCTGTTCCTGTGTTGTATTGTTCTCAGTTCTATATTCTGTGCTTTACATCTGTGTTTTATTTCCTATGTTCGATGTCCTATGCTCTGTGTACCGCATTTTATGTTTGATGTACTATGTCCTATGCTCTACATACGAAGCTCTGTGTTCTGTGCTCTGTGGTCACTGTTCCGTGTTTTGTGTTCAATGTTCTATTTTCTACATCCCATGTTCTATGTTTTATGTCCAATGTTCTACGTTCAATGTTCCACCTTCTATGCTCTATGTCTGACGTTCTCTTGTCTACGTCCCACCTTCTATTCTCTATGTCCCACGTTCTATTGTCTATGTCCCATGTTTTATTGTCTATGTCCCATGTTTTATTGTCCATGCCCCATGTTCTATTGTCTACGTCCCACCTTCTATTCTCTATGTCCCACGTTCTATTCTCTGTCCCAGGTTCTATTCCCTATGTCCCATGTTCTGTTGTCTGTGTCCCACATTCTATTCTCTATGTCCCACGTTCTATTGTCTACATCCCACGTTCTATTCTCTATCTCCCACATTCTATTCTCTATATCCCACAGTCTATTGTCCATGTCCCACGTTCTATTCTCTATGTCCCACGTTCTATTGTCTGTCCCACGTTCTATTGTCTATGTCCCACGTTCTATTATCTATGTCCCATGTTCTAGTGTCTATGTCCCACGTTCTAGAGTCTATGTCCCACGTTCTATTATCTATGTCCCACGTTCTATTGTCTACATCCCACGTTCTATTCTCTATCTCCCACATTCTATTCTCTATATCCCACAGTCTATTGTCTATGTCCCACGTTCTATTGTCTATGTCCCACGTTCTATTGTCTATGTCCCACGTTCTATTATCTATGTCCCACGTTCTATTGTCTATGTCCCACGTTCTATTGTCTACGTCCCACGATCTATTGTCTACATCCCACGTTCTATTCTCTATCTCCCACATTCTATTCTCTATATCCCACAGTCTATTGTCCATGTCCCACGTTCTATTGTCTATGTCCCACGTTCTATTGTCTATGTCCCACGTTCTATTATCTATGTCCCACGTTCTATTATCTATGTCCCACGTTTTATTCCCTATGTCCCACGTTCTATTGTCTATGTCCCACGTTTTATTCCCTATGTCCCACGTTCTATTGTCTATGTCCCACGTTCTATTATCTATGTCCCACGTTCTATTGTCTACATCCCACGTTCTATTCTCTATCTCCCACATTCTATTCTCTATATCCCACAGTCTATTGTCTATGTCCCACGTTCTATTATCTATGTCCCACGTTCTATTGTCTATGTCCCACGTTCTATTGTCTATGTCCCACGTTCTATTATCTATGTCCCACGTTCTATTATCTATGTCCCACGTTTTATTCCCTATGTCCCATGTTCTGTTGTCTGTGTCCCACATTCTATTCTCTATGTCCCACGTTCTATTGTCTACATCCCACGTTCTATTCTCTATCTCCCACATTCTATTCTCTATATCCCACAGTCTATTGTCTATGTCCCACGTTCTATTATCTATGTCCCACGTTCTATTGTCTATGTCCCACGTTCTATTGTCTATGTCCCACGTTCTATTATCTATGTCCCATGTTCTAGTGTCTATGTCCCACGTTCTAGTGTCTATGTCCCACGTTCTATTGTCTATGTCCCACGTTCTATTATCTATGTCCCACGTTCTATTGTCTATGTCCCACGTTCTATTCTCTATGTCCCACGTTCTATTGTCTACATCCCACGTTCTATTCTCTATCTCCCACATTCTATTCTCTATATCCCACAGTCTATTGTCTATGTCCCACGTTCTATTATCTATGTCCCACGTTCTATTGTCTATGTCCCACGTTCTATTGTCTATGTCCCACGTTCTATTATCTATGTCCCATGTTCTAGTGTCTATGTCCCACGTTCTAGTGTCTATGTCCCACGTTCTAGTGTCTATGTCCCACGTTCTATTGTCTACATCCCACGTTCTATTATCTATGTCCCACGTTCTATTGTCTATGTCCCACGTTCTATTGTCTATGTCCCACGTTCTATTATCTATGTCCCACGTTCTATTGTCTATGTCCCACGTTCTATTGTCTACATCCCACGTTCTATTATCTATGTCCCAGGTTCTATTGTCTACGTCCCACGTTCTATTGTCTACATCCCACGTTCTATTGTCTATGTCCCACGTTCTATTATCTATGTCCCACGTTCTATTGTCTATGTCCCACGTTCTATTGTCTACATCCCACGTTCTATTCTCTATCTCCCACATTCTATTCCCTATATCCCACAGTCTATTGTCCATGTCCCACGTTTTATTCCCTATGTCCCACGTTCTATTGTCTATGTCCCACGTTCTATTATCTATGTCCCACGTTCTATTGTCTATGTCCCACGTTCTATTATCTATGTCCCATGTTCTATTATCTATGTCCCACGTTTTATTCCCTATGTCCCACGTTCTATTGTCTATGTCCCACGTTCTATTATCTATGTCCCACGTTCTATTGTCTATGTCCCACGTTCTATTATCTATGTTCCACGTTCTATTGTCTATGTCCCACGTTCTATTCCCTATGTCCCACGTTCTATTGTCTATGTCCCACGTTCTATTATCTATGTCCCACGTTCTATTGTCTATGTCCCACGTTCTATTGTCTATGTCCCACGTTCTATTATCTATGTCCCACGTTCTATTGTCCATGTCCCACGTTCTATTATCTATGTCCCACGTTCTATTGTCTATGTCCCACGTTCTATTATCTATGTCCCACGTTCTATTATCTATGTCCCACGTTCTATTGTCTATGTCCCACGTTCTATTGTCTATGTCCCACCTTCTATTATCTATGTCCCACGTTCTATTGTCTATGTCCCACGTTCTATTATCTATGTCCCACGTTCTATTGTCTATGTCCCACGTTCTGTTATCTATGTCCCACGTTCTATTGTCTATGTCCCACGTTCTATTGTCTATGTCCCACGTTCTATTGTCAATGTCCCACGTTCTATTGTCTATGTCTCACGTTCTATTGTCTATGTCCCACGTTCTATTGTCTATGTCCCACGTTCTATTATCTATGTCCCACGTTCTATTGTCTATGTCCCACGTTCTATTGTCTATGTCCCACGTTCTATTATCTATGTCCCGCGTTCTATTGTCTATGTCCCACGTTCTATTGTCTACGTCCCACGATCTATTGTCTACATCCCACGTTCTATTCTCTATCTCCCACTTTCTATTCTCTATATCCCACAGTCTATTGTCCATGTCCCACGTTCTATTGTCTATGTCCCACGTTCTATTGTCTATGTCCCACGTTCTATTATCTATGTCCCACGTTCTATTATCTATGTCCCACGTTTTATTCCCTATGTCCCACGTTCTATTGTCTATGTCCCACGTTCTATTATCTATGTCCCACGTTCTATTGTCTATGTCCCACGTTCTATTGTCTATGTCCCACGTTCTATTATCTATGTCCCACGTTCTATTGTCTATGTCCCACGTTCTATTGTCTATGTCCCACGTTCTATTATCTATGTCCCACGTTCTATTGTCTATGTCCCACGTTCTATTGTCTATGTCCCACGTTCTATTGTCTATGTCCCACGTTCTATTATCTATGTCCCACGTTCTATTGTCTATGTCCCAGGTTCTATTATCTATGTCCCACGTTCTATTATCTATGTCCCACGTTCTATTGTCCATGTCCCACGTTCTATTGTCCTTGTTCCATGTTCTAGTGTCTATGTCCCACGTTCTAGTGTCTATGTCCCACGTTCTATTGTCTATGTCCCATGTTCTATTGTCTATGTCCCATGTTTTATTCCCTATGTCTCACGTTCTATTGTCTATGTCCCACATTCTATTCTCTATGTCCCACGTTTTATTCCCTATGTCCCACGTTCTATTGTCTATGTCCCATGTTCTATTCTCAATGTCCCACGTTCTATTGTCCATGTCCCATGTTCTCTTGTCTATGTCCCACGTTCTATTCTCTATGTCTCTCGTTCTATTCTCTATGTCCCACGTTCTATTCTGTATGTCCCATGTTCTATTGTCCATGACCCAAGTTCTATTCTCTACGTCCCATGTTCTATTGTCCGTGTCCCAAGTTCTATATTCTTCGTCCCACGTTCTATTGTCTATGTCCCATGTTTTATTCCCTATGTCCCACGTTGTATTCCCTATGTCCCACGTTGTATTGTCTATGTCCCACGTTGTATTGTCTATGTCCCACGTTCTATTGTCTATGTCCCACGTTCTATTGTCTATGTCCCACGTTCTATTATCTATGTCCCACGTTCTATTGTCTATGTCCCACGTTCTATTATCTATGTCCCACGTTCTATTGTCTATGTCCCACGTTCTGTTATCTATGTCCCACGTTCTATTGTCTATGTCCCACGTTCTATTGTCTATGTCCCACGTTCTATTATCTATGTCCCACGTTCTATTGTCTATGTCCCACGTTCTATTGTCTATGTCCCACGTTCTATTGTCTATGTCCCGCGTTCTATTATCTATGTCCCGCGTTCTATTGTCTATGTCCCACGTTCTATTGTCTACGTCCCATGATCTATTGTCTACATCCCACGTTCTATTCTCTATCTCCCACATTCTATTCTCTATATCCCACAGTCTATTGTCCATGTCCCACGTTCTATTGTCTATGTCCCACGTTCTATTGTCTATGTCCCACGTTCTATTATCTATGTCCCACGTTCTATTATCTATGTCCCACGTTTTATTCCCTATGTCCCACGTTCTATTGTCTATGTCCCACGTTCTATTGACTATGTCCCACGTTCTATTGTCTATGTCCCACGTTCTATTATCTATGTCCCACGTTCTATTGTCTATGTCCCACGTTCTATTGTCTATGTCCCACATTCTATTGTCTATGTCCCACGTTCTATTGTCTATGTCCCACGTTCTATTATCTATGTTACACGTTCTATTGTCTATGTCCCAGGTTCTATTATCTATGTCCCACGTTCTATTATCTATGTCCCACGTTCTATTGTCCATGTCCCACGTTCTATTGTCCTTGTTCCATGTTCTAGTGTCTATGTCCCACGTTCTAGTGTCTATGTCCCACGTTCTATTGTCTATGTCCCACGTTCTATTGTCTATGTCCCATGTTTTATTCCCTATGTCTCACGTTCTATTGTCTATGTCCCACATTCTATTCTCTATGTCCCACGTTTTATTCCCTATGTCCCACGTTCTATTGTCTATGTCCCATGTTGTATTCTCAATGTCCCACGTTCTATTGTCTATGCCCCACGTTCTATTGTCCATGTCCCATGTTCTATTGTCCGTGTCCCAAGTTCTATATTCTACGTCCCACGTTCTATTGTCTATGTCCCATGTTTTATTCCCTATGTCCCACGTTGTATTGTCTATGTCCCATGTTCTATTGTCTATGTCCCACGTTTTATTCCCTATGTCCCACATTGTATTGTCTATGTCCCATGTTCTATTGTCTATGTCCCACGTTCTATTGTCCATTTCCCACGTTCTACTGTCCGTGTCCCAAGTTCTAAATTCTATGTCCCACAGTCTATTGTCTATGTCCCATGTTCTATTGTCCGTGTCCTAAGTTCTATATTTTATGTCCCACGTTCTATTGTCTATGTCCCACGTTCTATTCTCTATGTCCCACATTCTATTCCCTATGTCCCACGTTCTGTTGTCCATTTCCCATGTTCTATTGTCTATGTTGCACGTTCTATTCTCTATGTCCCACTTTCTATTCTCTACGCCCCACATTGTATTGTCTATGTCCCACGTTCTATTGTCCATTTCCCATGTTCTATTGTCCGTGTCCCAAGTTCTATATTCTATATCCCATGTTCTATTGTCTATGTCCCACGTTCTATATTCTATGTCCCACGTTCTATTGTCTATGTCCCACGTTCTATTGTCTACGTCCCACGTTCTATTGTCCGTGTCCCAAGTTCTATATTCTATATCCCATGTTCTATTGTCTATGTCCCACATTCTATATTCTATGTCCCACGTTCTATTGTCTATGTCCCACGTTCTATTGTCTATGACCCAAGTTCTATTGTCCATTTCCCATGTTCTATTGTCCGTGTCCCAAGTTCTATATTCTACGTCCCACAGTCTATTGTCTATATCCCATGTTCTATTGTCTATGTCCCACGTTCTATTGTCTACGTCCCACGTTCTATTGTCCGTGTCCCAAGTTCTATATTCTATGTCCCACCTTCTATTGTCTATGTCCCACGTTCTATTGTCTATGTCCCACGTTCTATTGTCCATGTCCCACGTTCTATTGTCTATGTCCCATGTTCTATTGTCTATGTCCCACGTTCTATATTCTGTCCCATGTTCTATTATCTATGTCCCATGTTCTATTGTCTATGTCCCACGTTCTATTGTCTATGTCCCACGTTCTATATTCTATGTCCCACGTTCTATTGTCTATGTCCCACGTTCTATTGTCTATGTCCCACGTTCTATTGTCTACGTCCCACGTTCTATTGTCCGTGTCCCAAGTTCTATATTCTATGTCCCACATTCTATTGTCTATGTCCCACGTTCTATTGTCCATGTCCCACGTTCTATTGTCTACGTCCCACGTTCTATTGCCTATGTCCCACTTTCTATTGTCTATGTCCCACGTTCTATATTCTATGTCCCACGTTCTATTGTCTATGTCCCACGTTCTATTGTCTATGTCCCACGTTCTATTGTCTACATCCCACGTTCTATTGTCCGTGTCCCAAGTTCTATATTCTATGTCCCACGTTCTATTGTCTATGTCCCACGTTCTATTGTCTATGTCCCACGTTCTATTGTCTACGTCCCATGTTCTATTGTCTATGTCCCACGTTCTATGGTCTACGTCCCATGTTCTATTGTCTACGTCCCACGTTCTGTTCTCTTCATCCCACGTTCTATTGTCTACGTCCCACATTCTATTTTCTACTTCCCACGTTCTATTCTCTACATCCCACGTTCTATTGGCTATGTCCCACGTTCTATTCTCTTTGTCCCATGTTCTATTGTCCATGTCCCATGTTCTATTGTCTTTGTCCCACGTTCTACTTTCTACGTCCCACATTCTATTGTCCATGTCCCACGTTCTATTGTCCATTTCCCATGTTCTATTGTCCGTGTCCCAAGTTCTATATTCTATGTCCTACATTCTATTGTCCATGTCCCATGTTCTATTATCGAAGTCCCATGTTCTATTGTCTACGTCCCATGTCTATTTTCTACATCCCACGTTCTATTGTCCGTGTCCCAAGTTCTATAATCTATGTCCCATGTTCTATTCTCTATGTCCCACATTCTATTCTCTATGTCCCACATTCTATTCTCTATGTCCCACATTCTATTGTCTATGTCCCACATTCTATTGTCTATGTCCCACATTCTATTCTCTATGTCCCACATTCTATTCTCTATGTCCCACATTCTATTCTCTAGTCCCACATTCTATTCTCTACGTCCCACATTCTATTCTCTATGTCCCACATTCTATTCTCTAGTCCCACATTCTATTCTCTATGTCCCACATTCTATTGTCTATGTCCCACATTCTATTCTCTATGTCCCACATTCTATTGTCCATTTCCCATGTTCTATTGTCCGTGTCCCAAGTTCTATTGTCTACGTCCCATGTTCTGTGCTCCATGTCCCACGTTCTATATTCTATGTCCTACATTCTATTGTCTACGTCCCATGTTCTATTGTCCATGTCCCATGTTCTATATTCTATGTCCTACATTCTATTGTCTACGTCCCATGTTCTACTGTCTGTGTCCCACGTTCTATTGTCTACGTCCCACGTTCTACTGTCTGTGTCCCACGTTCTATTGTCTACGTCCCACGTTCTACTGTCTGTGTCCCACGTTCTATTGTCCATGTCCCATGTTCTATGCTCCATGTCCCACGTTCTATATTCTATGTCCTACATTCTACTGTCTACATCCCACGTTCTACGTTCTACATCCCATGTTCTATTGTCTACGTCCCATGTTCTATTGTCTCCGTCCCACGTTCTATTGTCTATGTCCCACGTTCTATTGTCCATGTCCCACGTTCTATTGTCTACGTCCCACGTTCTATTGCCTATGTCCCACTTTCTATTGTCTATGTCCCACGTTCTATATTCTATGTCCCACGTTCTATTGTCTATGTCCCACGTTCTATTGTCTATGTCCCACGTTCTATTGTCTACATCCCACGTTCTATTGTCCGTGTCCCAAGTTCTATATTCTATGTCCCACGTTCTATTGTCTATGTCCCACGTTCTATTGTCTATGTCCCACGTTCTATTGTCTACGTCCCATGTTCTATTGTCTATGTCCCACGTTCTATGGTCTACGTCCCATGTTCTATTGTCTACGTCCCACGTTCTGTTCTCTTCATCCCACGTTCTATTGTCTACGTCCCACATTCTATTTTCTACTTCCCACGTTCTATTCTCTACATCCCACGTTCTATTGGCTATGTCCCACGTTCTATTCTCTTTGTCCCATGTTCTATTGTCCATGTCCCATGTTCTATTGTCTTTGTCCCACGTTCTACTTTCTACGTCCCACATTCTATTGTCCATGTCCCACGTTCTATTGTCCATTTCCCATGTTCTATTGTCCGTGTCCCAAGTTCTATATTCTATGTCCTACATTCTATTGTCCATGTCCCATGTTCTATTATCGAAGTCCCATGTTCTATTGTCTACGTCCCATGTCTATTTTCTACATCCCACGTTCTATTGTCCGTGTCCCAAGTTCTATAATCTATGTCCCATGTTCTATTCTCTATGTCCCACATTCTATTCTCTATGTCCCACATTCTATTCTCTATGTCCCACATTCTATTGTCTATGTCCCACATTCTATTCTCTATGTCCCACATTCTATTCTCTATGTCCCACATTCTATTCTCTAGTCCCACATTCTATTCTCTACGTCCCACATTCTATTCTCTATGTCCCACATTCTATTCTCTAGTCCCACATTCTATTCTCTATGTCCCACATTCTATTGTCTATGTCCCACATTCTATTCTCTATGTCCCACATTCTATTGTCCATTTCCCATGTTCTATTGTCCGTGTCCCAAGTTCTATTGTCTACGTCCCATGTTCTGTGCTCCATGTCCCACGTTCTATATTCTATGTCCTACATTCTATTGTCTACGTCCCATGTTCTATTGTCCATGTCCCATGTTCTATATTCTATGTCCTACATTCTATTGTCTACGTCCCATGTTCTACTGTCTGTGTCCCACGTTCTATTGTCTACGTCCCACGTTCTACTGTCTGTGTCCCACGTTCTATTGTCTACGTCCCACGTTCTACTGTCTGTGTCCCACGTTCTATTGTCCATGTCCCATGTTCTATGCTCCATGTCCCACGTTCTATATTCTATGTCCTACATTCTACTGTCTACATCCCACGTTCTACGTTCTACATCCCATGTTCTATTGTCTACGTCCCATGTTCTATTGTCTCCGTCCCACGTTCTACTGTCTGTGTCCCACGTTCTATTGTCTACGTCCCACGTCCTACTGTCTGTGTCCCACGTTCTATTGTCTACGTCCCACGTTCTACTGTCTGTGTCCCACGTTCTATTGTCCATGTCCCATGTTCTATGCTCCATGTCCCACGTTCTATATTCTATGTCCTACATTCTACTGTCTACATCCCACGTTCTACGTTCTACATCCCATGTTCTATTGTCTACGTCCCATGTTCTATTGTCTCCGTCCCACGTTCTACTGTCTGTGTCCCACGTTCTATTGTCTACGTCCCATGTTCTATGCTCCATGTCCCACGTTCTATATTCTATGTCCTACATTCTACTGTCTACATCCCACGTTCTACGTTCTACATCCCATGTTCTATTGTCTACATCCCACGTTCTATTGTCTCCGTCCCACGTTCTACTGTCTGTGTCCCACGTTCTATTGTCCATGTCCCATGTTCTATGCTCCATGTCCCACGTTCTATATTCTATGTCCTACATTCTACTGTCTACATCCCACGTTCTATGTTCTACGTCCCACGTTCTACGCTCTACTGTTCCCACGCTCCCTGTCCTGTGTTTCGGTGGTGCAGTTCTCATGAAGTTCAATGAGTTCAGTATTTGAGCTGAACATTCGCTATCCACACAGCAAATTAATAATCATCTGCCTCCTGGCAAGGCGCAGACAGATCGACAATCACACAGGGCAGAAGCTTAAGAAATAAATGGATTTATGAATAAATCAGTGTATTTTGAATTGGCCAATTAAAACTCCATAAGATAACCCTGTCCTACCATCCACTTCACCACACCAATAATTCAGTTTGCATTCCCTAAAACCATTGACCTCTGATGTGCTCTTTAATTAAATATTTAAAGCTACTTCATTTTCTCAAACCGTTATCTCTAAACTATTCCTGTGTGCTAAAGCATTTCCTTCAAACGTTCAACCTGCCTCTGGCAAGGTGGTTTAATAGAGCTATTTCTGTGCTGCTGAGCATGCTGGGATTAGTCTCCCTCCATTGACACACTAGGAATGGTAAGTGGGGAATGAACAGCCCCTCCAGCCTACAATGTTGTCGTGAGCATATAAAACTAGTAATTCAACAGAGACTAAACTAGTCTTTGCCTGCACAATGTGCAAATGTCTGCACATTCATCTAAAAGCCTCTTAACTTTATCTACAACCTGCACTCAGGAGCCATTTCACCTGTACATCTGCTCATGAATGCAAATATCTAATCATGTGGTGGCAACTCGACACATAAAAGCATGCAGACATGGTCAAGAGGTTCGATTGCTGTTCAGAGAAAACATCAGAATTGGGAAAAAATGTGATCGAAGTGACTTTGACCATGAAGGTGGTTATTCAGAATTTTCACATATAACCGTCTCTCAGGTAGGGTGCAAAAAGTTTTACAAAAAAGTCGTTCTGTGGGTGAAACGTCTTCTCAATGCGAGAGGTCAGTGGACAATGACCAGACTTGTTCAAGCTGACAGGAAGGTGACAGCAACTCAAATAGCCGAGTGTTACTATACTGGTGTACAGCGCATCCCGAAACACACAACACGTTGGAGTGGATAGGCTACAACAACAGAAGTCCACATCTGGTTCCTCTCCGGCAGCTAATGAAGTGGCCATTGAGTATGAACTTATGTAAACATTAATTATACACAATTTACACAACAATACACAAAAATAAACATAACAGTGGAAGTTGAGAGTAATAGAGTCTAAGGCAGAGTTTGAGATTTTTCAGGTTAGTTGAAGAATCAGATGGCAGTGTGGAAGAAATTATTGAACCTTGAGGCGAGAGCTGTAGACTCCTGTACCTCCCGCCTGATGGGAGCACTGAGCAGTAGGCACAGCCTCGCTGGTGGATCCCAGCTTCCTGAGACTCACCTTTGTAGACAGATGTCCTCAATAGTGGGAACGATGATTCCGGGTTGGAACTGCTCTCTCTCTGTAACTGTAGCACTTTCTCTGGCATTCTGTCATTGCTTTCCCTTGTACTACCCCAGTACACAGAGTCTACAGTACAGAAACAGGCCCTTTGGCCCATCTAGAAATGCTATCCTGTCTAGTTCCATCGACCTACAGCTGGACCAAAGCCCACCATAACCCTTCAATCCATGTACTTATCCGAACTTCAACATGTGACAATAATAAACCAATTTATCTTGGCTTCAGGCTGATGTGTGGAGCAGACAATTGGCTGGGTGACAAACGGATTAAACTTTGATCCCTTTCATAAACAGTCATTTTACAAACACACACAGTACTATCCAAAGTCTCAGGGACATACACCTCGAGTCTAAGACTTTGGCACAATACAGTAGTAATGTTACTGTACTGCTGCACAAAAAACAAATTTCATGACACAGGTAAGTGATGATAAACCTGATTCTGATAGGGGTCTCTTTTGTGGACTGAGAGTGGGAAGGGGGCAGGGAGAGGGGAATCATGGGTGGGAAAAGGGGAAGGGAGAGGGGAGAGACGTTCTGTAATGATCAATAAACCAGCTGTTGGAATCCAATGTCTTGCCTGGGGTCTCCAGGCTTGGTGTGTCTGCATCCGCACCACTGTCCCGTGCCTGGCCCCCGTCTCCGCCACCTGTCCCACGGCGCTCCACCCTCCTTCTTCTACACTCCTGTCAGTACAGCCCAAAGCCAACACATGCTCCCCATGTGATAACCCTTCCATCCCATACCGGCACGTTCTTTGTGAGCAAACCTGCCCAGTGTGGCCTGACCTGTGCCGTCTGAGCCTCAGCATCCGCACCACTGTCCCG
>NW_026780259.1:12500-25000 GCF_030144855.1 Hypanus sabinus | reverse complement strand
GATGGAGTGCTGAGGGAGTGGGTGCGGATGGAGTGCTGAGAGAGGGGGTGAGGATGGAGTGCTGAGGGAGGGGGTGAGTATGGAGTGCTGAGAGAGGGGGTGAGGATGGAGTGCTGAGGGAGGGGGTGAGGATGGAGTGCTGAGGGAGGGTCAGTATGGATGGAGTGCTGAGAGAGGGGTGAGGATGGAGTGCTGAGAGAGGGGGTGAGGATGGAGTGCTGAGGGAGGGGGTGAGGATGGAGTGCTGAGTGAGGGGGTGAGGATGGAGTGCTGAGGGAGGGGGTGAGGAGGGAGTGCTGAGAGAGGGGGTGAGGATGGAGTGCTGAGAGAGGGGGTGAGGAGGGAGTGCTGAGGGAGTGGGTGAGGATGGAGTGCTGAGGGAGGGGGTGAGGATGGAGTGCTGAGGGAGGGGGAGAGTATGGAGTGCTGAGAGAGGGGGTGAGGATGGAGTGCTGAGAGAGGGGGTGAGGATGGAGTGCTGAGGGAGGGGGAGAGTATGGAGTGCTGAGAGAGGGGGTGAGGTGGGAGTGCTGAGTGAGGGGGTGAGGATGGAGTGCTGAGGGAGGGGGAGAGTATGGTGTGCTGAGAGAGGGGGTGAGGATGGAGTGCTGAGGGAGGGGGTGAGTATGGAGTGCTGAGAGAGGGGGTGAGGATGGAGTGCTGAGGGAGGGGGAGAGTATGGAGTGCTGAGAGAGGGGGTGAGGATGGAGTGCTGAGGGAGGGGGTGAGGATGGAGTGCTGAGAGAGGGGGTGAGGATGGAGTGCTGAGGGAGGGGGTGAGTATGGAGTGCTGAGGGAGGGGGTGAGGATGGAGTGCTGAGGCAGGGGGTGAGGATGGAGTGCTGAGGGAGGGGGTGAGGATGGAATGCTGAGAGAGGGGGTGAGGATGGAGTGCTGACGGAGGGTCAGTACGGATGGAGTGCTGAGGGAGGGGGTGAGTATGGAGTGCTGAGTGAGGGACGGTTAGGATAGAGTGCTGAGAGAGGGGGTGAAGAGTGAGTGCTGAGGGAGGGGCTGAGGTTGGAGTCCTGAGGGAGGGGGTGAGGATGGAGTCCTGAGGGAGGGGGTGAGGAGTGTGCGCTGTTGGTGGGACGGTGAGGATGGAGTGCTGAGGGAGGGACAGTGAGGATGGAGTGCTGAAGGAGGGGGTGAGGGAGTGCTGAGAGAGGGGGTGAGGATGGAGTGCTGAGGGAGTGGGTGCGGATGGAGTGCTGAGGGAGCGGTGAGGATGCAGTGCTGAGGGAGGGTGTGAGGATGGTGCTGACGGAGGGGGTGAGGAGTGTGTCCTGTTGGTGGGACGGTGAGGATGGAGTGCTGAGGGAGGGGGTGAGGATGGAGTGCTGAGGGAGGGACAGTGAGGATGGAGTGCTGAGGGAGGGGGTGAGGGAGTGCTGAGGAAGGGGGTGAGGATGGAGTGCTGAGGGAGGGACGATGAGGATGGAGTGCTGAGGGAGGGGGTGAAGAGTGTGTGCTGAGAGAGGGGGTGAGGATGGAGTGCTGAGGGAGGGTCAGTACGGATGGAGTGCTGAGGGAGGGGGTGAGGATGCAGTGCTGAGGGAGTGCTGATGGAGTGCTGAGGGAGGGGGTGATGGAGTGCTGAGGGAGGGGGTGAGGATGGAGTGCTGAGGGAGGGCTGATGGAGTGCTGAGGGAGGGTCAGTACGGATGGAGTGCTGAGGGAGGGGTGATGGAGTGCTGCGGTAGGGGGTGAGGATGGAGTGCTGAGGGAGGGGGTGAGGATGGAGTGCTGAGGGAGGGGGTGAGGATGGAGTGCTGAGCGAGGGGGTGAGGAGTGCTGAGGGAGGGGGTGAGGATGGAGTGCTGAGGGAGGGGGTGAAGATGGAGTGCTGAGAGAGGGGGTGAGGATGGAGTGCTGAGGGAGGGGGTGAGGATGGAGTGCTGAGGGAGGGGGTGAGGTGTGTGTGCTGAGGGAGGGGGTGAGGAGGGAGTGCTGAGGGAGGGGGTGAGGATGGAGTGCTGAGGGAGTGGGTTAGGATGGAGTGCTGAGTGAGGGGGTGAGGAGGGAGTGCTGAGGGAGGGGGTGAGGATGGAGTGCTGAGGGAGGGGGTGAAGATGGAGTGCTGAGAGAGGGGGTGAGGATGGAGTGCTGAGGGAGGGGGTGAGTATGGAGTGCTGAGGGAGTGGGTGAGGATGGAGTGCTGAGGGAGGGGGTGAGGATGGAGTGCTGAGGGAGTGGGTGAGGATGGAGTGCTGAGGGAGGGGGTGAGGATGGAGTGCTGAGGGAGGGGGTGAGGATGGAGTGCTGACGGAGGGTCAGTACGGATGGAGTGCTGAGGGAGGGGGTGAGGATGGAGTGCTGAGGGAGGGGGTGAGGATGGAGTGCTGAGGGAGGGACAGTGAGGATGGAGTGCTGAGGGAGGGGGTGAGGATGGAGTGCTGAGGGAGGGACAGTGAGGATGGAGTGCTGAGGGAGGGGGTGAGGGAGTGCTGAGGGAGGGGGTGAGGATGGAGTGCTGAGGGAGTGGGTGAGGATGGAGTGCTGAGGGAGGGGGTGAGTATGGAGTGCTGAGGGAGGGGGTGAGGATGGAGTGCTGAGGGAGGGGGTGAGGATGGAGTGCTGAGGGAGGGACAGTGAGGATGGAGTACTGAGGGAGGGACAGTGAGGATGGAGTGCTGAGGGAGGGGGTGAGGATGGAGTGCTGACGGAGGGTCAGTACGGATGGAGTGCTGAGGGAGGGGGTGAGGATGGAGTGCTGAGGGAGTGGGTGAGGATGGAGTGCTGAGGGAGTGGGTGAGGATGGAGTGCTGACGGAGGGTCAGTACGGATGGAGTGCTGAGGGAGGGGGTGAGGATGGAGTGCTGAGGGAGGGGGTGAGGAGTGTGGACTGTTGAAGGGATGGGGTGAGGATGCTGAGGGAGGGACAGTGAGGATGGAGTGCTGAGGGAGGGGGTGAGGATGGAGTGCTGAGGGAGGGACAGTGAGGATGGAGTGCTGAGGGAGGGGGTGAGGGAGTGCTGAGGGAGGGGGTGAGGATGGAGTGCTGAGGGAGGGACAGTGAGGATGCTGAGAGAGGGGGTGAGGATGGAGTGCTGAGGGAGGGACAGTGAGGATGGAGTGCTGAGGGAGGGGGTGAGGGAGTGCTGAGGGAGGGGGTGAGGATGGAGTGCTGAGGGAGGGACGATGAGGATGGAGTGCTGAGGGAGGGGGTGAAGATGGAGTGCTGAGGGAGGGGGTGAGGTGTGTGTGCTGAGGGAGGGGTGAGGATGGAGTGCTGAGAGAGGGGGTGAGGTGTGTGTGCTGAGAGAGGGGGTGAGGATGGAGTGCTGAGAGAGGGGGTGAGGATGGAGTGCTGAGGGAGGGGGTGAGGATGGAGTGCTGAGAGAGGGGGTGAAGATGGAGTGCTGAGGGAGGGCTGATGGAGTGCTGAGGGAGGGGTGAGGATGGAGTGCTGTGGTAGGGGGTGAGGATGGAGTGCTGAGGGAGGGGGTGAGGATGGAGTGCTGAGGGAGGGGGTGAGGATGGAGTGCTGAGCGAGGGGGTGAGGAGGGAGTGCTGAGGGAGGGGGTGAGAATGCTGAGGGAGGGGGTGAGGATGGAGTGCTGAGAGAGGGGGTGAGGATGGAGTGCTGAGGGAGGGGGTGAGGATGGAGTGCTGAGGGAGTGGGTGAGGATGGAGTGCTGAGTGAGGGGGTGAGGAGGGAGTGCTGAGGGAGGGGGTGAGGATGGAATGCTGAGAGAGGGGGTGAGGATGGATTGCTGAGAGAGGGGGTGAGGATGGAGTGCTGAGGGAGGGGGTGAGGATGGAGTGCTGACGGAGGGTCAGTACGGATGGAGTGCTGAGGGAGGGGGTGAGGATGGAGTGCTGAGGGAGGGACAGTGAGAATGGAGTGCTGAGGGAGGGGGTGAGGATGGAGTGCTGAGGGAGGGACAGTGAGGATGGAGTGCTGAGGGAGGGGGTGAGGGAGTGCTGAGGGAGGGGGTGAGGATAGAGTGCTGAGGGAGGGACAGTGAGGATGGAGTGCTGAGAGAGGGGGTGAGGATGGTGCTGAGGGAGGGACAGTGAGGATGGAGTGCTGAGGGAGGGGGTGAGGGAGTGCTGAGGGAGGGGGTGAGGATGGAGTGCTGAGGGAGGGACGATGAGGATGGAGTGCTGAGGGAGGGGGTGAAGATGGAGTGCTGAGCGAGGGGGTGAGGTGTGTGTGCTGAGGGAGGGGTGAGGATGGAGTGCTGAGGGAGGGACAGTGAGGATGGAGTGCTGAGGGAGGGGGTGAGGGAGTGCTGAGGGAGGGGGTGAGGATGGAGTGCTGAGGGAGGGACAGTGAGGATGCTGAGAGAGGGGGTGAGGATGGAGTGCTGAGGGAGGGACAGTGAGGATGGAGTGCTGAGGGAGGGGGTGAGGGAGTGCTGAGGGAGGGGGTGAGGATGGAGTGCTGAGGGAGGGACGATGAGGATGGAGTGCTGAGGGAGGGGGTGAAGATGGAGTGCTGAGGGAGGGGGTGAGGTGTGTGTGCTGAGGGAGGGGTGAGGATGGAGTGCTGAGAGAGGGGGTGAGGTGTGTGTGCTGAGAGAGGGGGTGAGGATGGAGTGCTGAGAGAGGGGGTGAGGATGGAGTGCTGAGGGAGGGGGTGAGGATGGAGTGCTGAGAGAGGGGGTGAAGATGGAGTGCTGAGGGAGGGCTGATGGAGTGCTGAGGGAGGGGTGAGGATGGAGTGCTGTGGTAGGGGGTGAGGATGGAGTGCTGAGGGAGGGGGTGAGGATGGAGTGCTGAGGGAGGGGGTGAGGATGGAGTGCTGAGCGAGGGGGTGAGGAGGGAGTGCTGAGGGAGGGGGTGAGAATGCTGAGGGAGGGGGTGAGGATGGAGTGCTGAGAGAGGGGGTGAGGATGGAGTGCTGAGGGAGGGGGTGAGGATGGAGTGCTGAGGGAGTGGGTGAGGATGGAGTGCTGAGTGAGGGGGTGAGGAGGGAGTGCTGAGGGAGGGGGTGAGGATGGAATGCTGAGGGAGGGGGTGAAGATGGAGTGCTGAGAGAGGGGGTGAGGATGGATTGCTGAGAGAGGGGGTGAGGATGGAGTGCTGAGGGAGGGGGTGAGGATGGAGTGCTGAGAGAGGGGGTGAGGATGGAGTGCTGAGGGAGGGGGTGAGGATGGAGTGCTGACGGAGGGTCAGTACGGATGGAGTGCTGAGGGAGGGGGTGAGGATGGAGTGCTGAGGGAGGGACAGTGAGGATGGAGTGCTGAGGGAGGGGGTGAGGGAGTGCTGAGGGAGGGGGTGAGGATGGAGTGCTGAGGGAGGGACGATGAGGATGGAGTGCTGAGGGAGGGGGTGAAGATGGAGTGCTGAGCGAGGGGGTGAGGTGTGTGTGCTGAGGGAGGGGTGAGGATGGAGTGCTGAGGGAGGGACAGTGAGGATGGAGTGCTGAGGGAGGGGGTGAGGGAGTGCTGAGGGAGGGGGTGAGGATGGAGTGCTGAGGGAGGGACAGTGAGGATGCTGAGAGAGGGGGTGAGGATGGAGTGCTGAGGGAGGGACAGTGAGGATGGAGTGCTGAGGGAGGGGGTGAGGGAGTGCTGAGGGAGGGGGTGAGGATGGAGTGCTGAGGGAGGGACGATGAGGATGGAGTGCTGAGGGAGGGGGTGAAGATGGAGTGCTGAGGGAGGGGGTGAGGTGTGTGTGCTGAGGGAGGGGTGAGGATGGAGTGCTGAGAGAGGGGGTGAGGTGTGTGTGCTGAGAGAGGGGGTGAGGATGGAGTGCTGAGAGAGGGGGTGAGGATGGAGTGCTGAGGGAGGGGGTGAGGATGGAGTGCTGAGAGAGGGGGTGAAGATGGAGTGCTGAGGGAGGGCTGATGGAGTGCTGAGGGAGGGGTGAGGATGGAGTGCTGTGGTAGGGGGTGAGGATGGAGTGCTGAGGGAGGGGGTGAGGATGGAGTGCTGAGGGAGGGGGTGAGGATGGAGTGCTGAGCGAGGGGGTGAGGAGGGAGTGCTGAGGGAGGGGGTGAGAATGCTGAGGGAGGGGGTGAGGATGGAGTGCTGAGAGAGGGGGTGAGGATGGAGTGCTGAGGGAGGGGGTGAGGATGGAGTGCTGAGGGAGTGGGTGAGGATGGAGTGCTGAGTGAGGGGGTGAGGAGGGAGTGCTGAGGGAGGGGGTGAAGATGGAATGCTGAGGGAGGGGGTGAAGATGGAGTGCTGAGAGAGGGGGTGAGGATGGATTGCTGAGAGAGGGGGTGAGGATGGAGTGCTGAGGGAGGGGGTGAGGATGGAGTGCTGACGGAGGGTCAGTACGGATGGAGTGCTGAGGGAGGGGGTGAGGATGGAGTGCTGAGGGAGGGACAGTGAGGATGGAGTGCTGAGGGAGGGGGTGAGGATGGAGTGCTGAGGGAGGGACAGTGAGGATGGAGTGCTGAGGGAGGGGGTGAGGGAGTGCTGAGGGAGGGGGTGAGGATGGAGTGCTGAGGGAGGGACAGTGAGGATGGAGTGCTGAGAGAGGGGGTGAGGATGGTGCTGAGGGAGGGACAGTGAGGATGGAGTGCTGAGGGAGGGGGTGAGGGAGTGCTGAGGGAGGGGGTGAGGATGGAGTGCTGAGGGAGGGACGATGAGGATGGAGTGCTGAGGGAGGGGGTGAAGATGGAGTGCTGAGCGAGGGGGTGAGGTGTGTGTGCTGAGGGAGGGGTGAGGATGGAGTGCTGAGGGAGGGGGTGAGGATGGAGTACTGAGGGAGGGGGTGAGGATGGAGTGCTGAGGGAGGGGGTGAGGATGGAGTGCTGAGAGAGGGGGTGAGGATGGAATGCTGAGGGAGGGTGTGAGGATGGAGTGCTGAGAGAGGGGGTGAGGATGGAGTGCTGAGAGAGGGGGTGAAGATGGAGTGCTGAGGGAGGGTGTGAGGATGGTGTGCTGAGGGAGGGCTGGGAGTGCTGAGGGAGGGGTGAGGATGGAGTGCTGTGGTAGGGGGTGAGGATGGAGTGCTGAGGGAGGGGGTGAGGATGGAGTGCTGAGGGAGGGGGTGAGGATGGAGTGCTGAGGGAGGGGGTGAGGATGGAGTGCTGAGCGAGGGGGTGAGGAGGGAGTGCTGAGGGAGGGGGTGAGAATGCTGAGGGAGGGGGTGAGGATGGAGTGCTGAGGGAGGGGGTGAGGATGGAGTGCTGAGCGAGGGGGTGAGGAGGGAGTGCTGAGGGAGGGGGTGAGGATGGAGTGCTGAGCGAGGGGGTGAGGAGGGAGTGCTGAGGGAGGGGGTGAGAATGCTGAGAGAGGGGGTGAGGATGGAGTGCTGAGGGAGGGGTGAGGATGGAGTGCTGAGGGAGGGGGTGAGGATGGAGTGCTGAGGGAGGGGGTGAGGATGGAGTGCTGAGCGAGGGGGTGAGGAGGGAGTGCTGAGGGAGGGGGTGAGAATGCTGAGGGAGGGGGTGAGGATGGAGTGCTGAGAGAGGGGGTGAGGATGGAGTGCTGAGGGAGGGGTGAGGATGGAGTGCTGAGGGAGGGGGTGAGGATGGAGTGCTGAGAGAGGGGGTGAGGAGGGAGTGCTGAGGGAGGGGGTGAAGATGGAGTGCTGAGGGAGGGGGTGAAGATGGAGTGCTGAGAGAGGGGGTGAGGATGGAGTGCTGAGGGAGGGGGTGAGGATGGAGCGCTGAGGGAGGGGGTGAGGAGTGTGGACTGTTGAAGGGATGGGGTGAGGATGGAGTGCTGAGGGAGGGACAGTGAGGATGGAGTGCTGAGGGAGGGGGTGAGGGAGTGCCTAGGGAGGGGGTGAGAATGGAGTGCTGAGGGACGGGGTGAGGAGTGTGGACTGTTGAAGGGATGGGGTGAGGATGGAGTGCTGAGGGAGGGACAGTGAGGATGGAGTGCTGAGGGAGGGGGTGAGGGAGTGCTGAGGGAGGGGGTGAGGATGGAGTGCTGAGGGAGGGACGATGAGGATGGAGTGCTGAGGGAGGGGGTGAAGAGTGAGTGCTGAGGGAGGGGGTGAGGAGGGAGTACTGACGAAGGTGGTGAGGAGTGTGTGCTGAGGGAGTGGGTGAGGATGGAGTGCTGAGGGAGGGGGTGAGGATGGAGTGCTGAGGGAGGGGGTGAGGATGGAGTGCTGAGAGAGGGGGTGAGGATGGAGTGCTGAGAGAGGGGGTGAGGGAGTGCTGAGGGAGGGGGTGAGGAGGGAGTGCTGAGGGAGGGGGTGAGGATGGAGTGCTGAGAGCGGGGGTGAGGATGGAGTGCTGAGGGAGTGGGTGAGGATGGAGTGCTGAGGGAGGGGGTGAGGGAGTGCTGAGGGAGGGGGTGAGGAGGGAGTGCTGAGAGAGGGGTGAGGATGGAGTGCTGAGGGAGTGGGTGAGGATGGAGTGCTGAGGGAGGGGGTGAGGATGGAGTGCTGAGGGAGTGGGTGAGGATGGAGTGCTGACGGAGGGTCAGTACGGATGGAGTGCTGAGGGAGGGGGTGAGGATGGAGTGCTGAGGGAGAGGGTGAGGATGGAGTGCTGAGGGAGGGACGGTGAGGATGGAGTGCTGAGGGAGGGGGTGAGGATGGAGTGCTGAGGGAGGGGGGTGAGGATGGAGTGCTGAGGGAGGGACGGTCAGGATGGAGTGCTGAGGGAGGGGGTGAGGATGGAGTGCTGAGTGAGGGACGGTGAGGATGGAGTGCTGAGGGAGGTGGTGAGGATGGAGTGCTAGGGAGGGGGTGAGAATGCTGAGGGAGGGGGTGATGGAGTGCTGAGGGAGGGGGTGAGTATGGAGTGCTGAGGGAGGGGGTGAGGATGGAGTGCTGAGCGAGGGTCAGTGAGGATGGAGTGCTGACGGAGGGGGTGAGGAGTGTGCGCTGTTGGTGGGACGGTGAGGATTGAGTGCTGAGGGAGGGGGTGAGGATGGAGTGCTGAGGGAGGGGTGAGGATGGAGTGCTGAGGGAGGGACGGTGAGGATGGAGTGCTGAGGGAGTGGGTGAGGATGGAGTGCTGAGGGAGGGGGTGAAGATGGAGTGCTGAGGGAGGGACGGTGAGGATGGAGTGCTGAGGGAGGGGGTGAGGATGGAGTGCTGAGCGAGGGTCAGTGAGGATGGAGTGCTGACGGAGGGGGTGAGGAGTGTGCGCTGTTGGTGGGACGGTGAGGATGGAGTGCTGAGGGAGGGGGTGAGGATGGAGTGCTGAGGGAGGGGTGAGGATGGAGTGCTGAGGGAGGGACGGTGAGGATGGAGTGCTGAGGGAGTGGGTGAGGATGGAGTGCTGAGGGAGGGGGTGAGGATGGAGTGCTGAGGGAGGGACGGTGAGGATGGAGTGCTGAGGGAGTGGGTGAGGATGGAGTGCTGAGGGAGGGGGTGAAGATGGAGTGCTGAGGGAGGGACAGTGAGGATGGAGTGCTGAGGGAGGGGGTGAGGATGGAGTGCTGAGGGAGGGACGGTGATGGAGTGCTGAGGGAGGGGGTGCGGATGGAATGCTGAGGGAGGGGGAGAGGATGGAGTGCTGAGGGAGGGGGTGAGGATGGAGTGCTGAGGGAGGGGGTGAGGATGCAGTGCTGAGGGAGGGGGTGAGGATGGAGTGCTGAGGGAGGGGGTGAGGATGGAGTGCTGAGGGAGGGGGTGAGGATGGAGTGCTGAGAGAGGGGGTGAGGATGGAGTGCTGAGGGAGGGGGTGAGGATGGAGTGCTGAGGGAGGGGGTGAGGATGGAGTGCTGAGGGAGGGGGTGAGGATGGAGTGCTGAGGGAGGGAGTGAGGATGGAGTGCTGAGGGAGGGGGTGCGGATGGAGTGCTGAGGGAGGGGGTGAGGATGGAGTGCTGAGGGAGGGGGTGAGGATGAAGTGCTGAGGGGGTGAGGATGGAATGCTGAGGGAGGGGGTGAGGATGGAGAGCTGATTGCTGAGGGAGGGCTGATGGAGTGCTGAGGGAGGGTCAGTACGGATGGAGTGCTGAGGGAGGGGTGAGGATGGAGTGCTGAGGGAGGGGGTGAGGATGGAGTGCTGAGAGAGGGGGTGAGGATGGAGTGCTGAGGGAGGGGGTGAGGATGGAGGCATGAGGGAGGGGGTGAGGAGTGTGTGCTGTTGGTGGGACGGTGAGGATGGAGTGCTGAGGGAGGGGGTGAGGATGGAGTGCTGAGGGAGGGGGTGAGGATGGAGTGCTGAGGGAGGGAGTGAGGATGGAGTGCTGAGGGAGGGGGTGCGGATGGAGTGCTGAGGGAGGGGGTGAGGATGCAGTGCTGAGGGAGGGGGTGAGGATGGAGTGCTGAGGGAGGGGGTGCGGATGGAGTGCTGAGGGAGGGGGTGAGGATGCAGTGCTGAGGGATGGGGTGAGGATGGAGTGCTGAGGGAGGGGGTGCGGATGGAGTGCTGAGGGAGGGGTTGAGGATGGAGTGCTGAGGGAGGGTCAGTACGGATGGAGTGCTGAGGGAGGGGGTGAGGATGGAGTGCTGTGTGAGGGGGTGAGGATGGAGTGCTGAGGGAGGGGGTGAGGATGGAGTGCTGAGGGAGGGAGTGAGGATGGAGTGCTGAGGGAGGGGGTGCGGATGGAGTGCTGAGGGAGGGGTTGAGGATGGAGTGCTGAGGGAGGGGTGAGGATGGAGTGCTGAGAGAGGGGGTGAGGATGGAGTGCTGTGAGAGGGGTGAGGATGGATTGCTGAGAGAGGGGGTGAGGATGGAGTGCTGAGGGAGGGGGTGAGGGTGAAGTGCTGAGGGAGGGGGTGAGGATGGAATGCTGAGGGAGGGGGTGAGGATGGAGAGCTGATTGCTGAGGGAGGGCTGATGGAGTGCTGAGGGAGGGTCAGTACGGATGGAGTGCTGAGGGAGGGGTGAGGATGGAGTGCTGAGGGAGGGGGTGAGGATGGAGTGCTGAGAGAGGGGGTGAGGATGGAGTGCTGAGGGAGGGGGTGAGGATGGAGGCATGAGGGGGGGGTGAGGAGTGTGTGCTGTTGGTGGGACGGTGAGGATGGAGTGCTGAGGGAGGGGGTGAGGATGGAGTGCCGACGGAGGGGGTGAGGATGGAGTGCTGAGGGGGGGTCAGTACGGATGGAGTGCTGAGGGAGGGGTGAGGATGGAGTGCTGAGGGAGGGCTAATGGAGTGCTGAGGGAGGGGGTGCTGACGGAGGGGGTGAGGATGGAGTGCTGAGGGAGGGGGTGAGGATGGCGTGCTGAGGGGGGGTCAGTACGGATGGAGTGCTGAGGGAGGGGTGAGGATGGAGTGCTGAGGGTGGGCTGATGGAGTGCTGAGGGAGGGGGTGAGGATGGAGTGCTGAGGGAGGGGTGATGGAGTGCTGAGGGAGGGCTGATGGAGTGCTGAGGGAGGGGTGAGGATGGAGTGCTGAGGGAGGGCTGATGGAGTGCTGAGGGAGGGCTGATGGAGTGCTGAGGGAGGGGGTGAGGATGGAGTGCTGAGGGAGGGGGTGAGGATGGAGTGCTGAGGGAGGGGTGAGGATGGAGTACTGTGGGAGGTGGTGAGGAGTGTGCTCTGTTGGTGGGACGGTGAGGTTGGAGTGCTGAGGGAGGGGCTGAGGTTGGAGTGCTGAGGGAGGGGGTGAGGATGGAGTGCTGAGGGAGGGTCAGTACGGATGGAGTGCTCAGTGAGGGACGGTGAGGATGGAGTGCTGAGGGAGGGACGGTGAGAATGGAGTGCTGAGGGAGGGTTTGAGGAGGGAGGCATGAGGGAGGGGGTGAGGATGGAGTGCTGAGCGAGGGGGTGAGGTGTGTGCGCTGAGGGAGGGGGTGAGGTGTGTGTGCTGAGGGAGGGGGTGAAGATGGAGTGCTGAGGGAGGGGGTGAGGATGGAGTGCTGAGGGAGGGGGTGAGGATGGAGTGCTGAGCGAGGGGGTGAGGTGTGTGTGCTGAGGGAGGGGGTGAGGTGTGTGTGCTGAGGGAGTGGGTGAGGATGGAGTGCTGAGGGAGGGGGTGAGGATGGAGTGCTGAGGGAGGGGGTGAGGTGTGTGTGCTGAGGGAGGGGATGAAGATGGAGTTCTGAGGGAGTGGGTGAGGATGGAGTGCTGAGGGAGGGGTGAGGATGGAGTGCTGAGGGAGGGGGTGAGGATGGAGTGCTGAGGGAGGGGGTGAAGATGGAGTGCTGAGGGAGGGGGTGAGGATGGAGTGCTGAGGGAGTGGGTGAGGATGGAGTGCTGAGGGAGGGGGTGAGGATGGAGTGCTGAGGGAGGGGGTGAGGTGTGTGTGCTGAGGGAGGGGGTGAAGATGGAGTGCTGAGGGTGTGGGTGAGGATGGAGTGCTGAGGGAGGGGGTGAGGATGGAGTGCTGAGGGAGGCGGTGAGGAGTGTGTGCTGAGGGAGGGGGTGAGGATGGAGTGCTGAGGGAGGGGGTGAAGATGGAGTGCTGAGGGAGGGGGTGAGGATGGAGTGCTGAGGGAGGGGTTGAGGAGTGTGTGCTGAGGGAGGGGGTGAGGATGGAGTGCTGAGGGAGGGGGTGAGGATGGAGTGCTGAGGGAGGGGGTGAGGATGGAGTGCTGAGGGAGGGGTTGAGGAGTGTGTGCTGAGGGAGGGGGTGAGGATGGAGTGCTGAGGGAGGGGGTGATGATGGAATGCTGAGGGAGGGGGTGAAGATGGAGTGCTGAGGGAGGGGGTGAGGATGGAGTGCTGAGGGAGGGGGTGAGGA
>NW_026780259.1:0-7500 GCF_030144855.1 Hypanus sabinus | reverse complement strand
AAGGGCCTGTATTGTACTGTAGGTTTTCTATGTTTCTGTGCACACTGGAATGAATAGGCACAGGTCCTGTAGGTATATTGGAATGAATAGGCACAGGTCCTGCAGGTATATTGGAATGAATAGGCACAGGTCCTGCAGGTATATTGGAATGAATAGGCACAGGTCCTGTAGGTATACTGGAATGAATAGGCACAGGTCCTGCAGATATATTGGAATGAATAGGCACAGGTCCTGCAGATATATTGGAATGAATAGGCACAGGTCCTGCAGGTATATTGGAATGAATAGGCACAGGTCCTGTAGGTATACTGGAATGAATAGGCACAGGTCCTGTAGGTATATTGGAATGAATAGGCACAGGTCCTGCAGGTATATTGGAATGAATAGGCACAGGTCCTGCAGATATATTGGAATGAATAGGCACAGGTCCTGCAGGTATATTGGAATGAATAGGCACAGGTCCTGCAGATATACTGGAATGAATAGGCACAGGTCCTGCAGGTATATTGGAATGAATAGGCACAGGTCCTGCAGGTATATTGGAATGAATAGGCACAGGTCCTGCAGATATATCGGAATGAATAGGCACAGGTCCTGCAGGTATATTGGAATGAATAGGCACAGGTCCTGCAGGTATATTGGAATGAATAGGCACAGGTCCTGCAGGTATATTGGAATGAATAGGCACAGGTCCAATTTGCATCTTGAGGTTAACAGACATGTGTCCTATGGCGGAATTTGAATGAAGGAATAGGTGCTTTGTTTTTTGTAATTCACAGACATACATTGACTGATATCATGCCCCGCCCCCTTATCTACCCTGGAAACTCCCACTGCCCCGTCAACCTCTTGCATAAACCCGCCCCTGGTCATGGTGTTGTTGTTGAGGCTGTTATATGTCCTAATGAATACAAACAGCCTCCATCTTGCCTGGAGACCCAGGCTGTAAATCTATAGCAGCAGATTTACAACAGCAGACATCAAATCACTGCAGATTCCCTGTTAGAAACTATTCAATTTGACTGTAATTTTGTGAATGGGAATCCAATTCCCACACCCAGTGTATGATGGGATACAGCAAGATAATGTTTACAGGGACAGGACCATCTAACGCTGGTTTAGCTTAGATCACTGTGGGATACAGGGAAGACCAATATACCTGCAGGGTCTGTGTTTATTGATTCCAATATACCTGTAGGACCTGGCTCTATTGATTTCAATATACCTGCAGGACTTACATCGATTAACTCCACCATAGCTCTAGGACCTGGATCTATTAATTCCAATATAGCTTTATGATGTGTCAATTAATTACAATATACCTGCAGGACCTGGGTCTATTATTTCTAATATATCTGCAGGACATGTGTCATTTCATTTCAATATACCTGCAGGACCAGTGTCTATTGATTCCATTCTACCATCAGGAACTCAAGCTGTAGGATTTGTGTGTTTTAATCCCGATACAGCTGTAGGACCTTTGCCTATTGATCCTAATATACCTGTAGTTTATACTTCATTAATTCCAATATACCTGTAGTTTATACTTCATTAATTCCAATATACCTGTAGTTTATACTTCATTAATTCCAATATACCTGCAGGACCTGTGACCATTAGTTCCAATATGGCTGTTGGACCTGTGTGATTATAGCTCCAGTAATAGTGTTATTACTTTCTATAGGATCTATGACAATTAATTCTAAATTAGCTATAGGACAGGTTTATTGGTTCCAATATACCTGCAGGATCTAGATATATTAGTTCCAATAAACCTGCAGGACCTAGGTCTCAGGACCAATATATCTGCAGGACCTGTGACCATTAATTCTAACATAGCTGCAGGACCTGTGGCACTGTTGTAATTTAGGTGACAATGGGCGAAAAGGGCATAGCAAGATCCCACAACCACAAGTAGGTCGCTATGTGGTTTTAGAAGTATGAGGGTTGAGGGTTTTAACATCCCTCCCTCCTTTCACACTCTTCCTCACTCCCCCGCTGTCTCTCTCCTCGCTGCACACTCCTTTCTGTGCCCCCCATCACTGCTCCCTCCTTCAACATTTTACTCTCACTCCTCACTGCCCCCTCCCCTTAACACTCACTCACTCCTCCCCACACCATGCCTTCCTACCCACTCGCGTCCTGATCTCCTCCTCATCCCAGCCCCTCCTGCTGAGCACATACCCCGTGTGCCGTTGAAGAACAGGGTCTGCCGGTTGGGGTTCTGAATCACCACGATGGAGCCATCATAACTGTGCAGTCGGCAGGTGATCTCCGCCGTCTCCCCCTCCATCACGGTCACATTCTCTGCGTGTACCACCTGTCCACAGGCTGCGGGGCGGGGAGAAGAGAACGTTAGTCCAACACCAAGGCTCCTCATCACTGGCCCTTCCACAGTGCTCCCTCCAACCCCTCCCTCAGCATTCCCTCCCCCTCCCTCAGCATTCCCTCCACCCCTCCCTCAGCATTCCCTCCAACCCCTCCCTCAGCATTCCCTCCACCCCGCCCTCAGCATTCCCTCCTCAAACCCCACCTCCACAGTGATGGACACTGTAGTTGGACCGAAGATCAGTTGTAATCCAGATTTGCATTGAACCTGACCCGTGAGACAAAATAAATTGGATGCTTATGTCGGGGAATTGGAAAATATCTGGGAATAATTCATGCTGATTGTGACTAAAAGCTTCTTATGATTGATCTAATTGACCAAAGTGCTGATATTGATATCATTTAAAGACATCAACTGGAACACCAGATTTTAAACCCACACCTGCCAACATTTACACACACACACACACACACACACACACACACACACACACACACACACACTCACACACAGTCACACACTCACACACACACACACACTCAACCTCACACACAGACACCCACACTCACACTCACGCACACACACACACACACACACACAGACACACACACCCACACTCACTCACAGTCACACACTCACACACACACACACACACACACACACACACACACACACACACACAGACACACACACCCACACTCACTCACAGTAGATGGGAAGATGAGTCTATCACTTCCCTTCCTGCCCTCGCCTCCTGCTCACTCCTGCTGACAGAGCCTCCTTCCTATTCACACAGAAAGCTATGCTTTTCTGTCTTCACCCTCTTCCTCCCCTCCCTTTGCTTCCCCCTCCACTCCCACCACAAACTCTCACTGCCCCATTATTGATAGACAAAGAGAAGCGCAGTGCAGAAACAGGCCCTTTGGCCCATCCTGTCCATGCTGAACCACTTAAACATCGAGTCTGTGTACCTGCACCGGGTCTGTCTCTCTCCGTGTATCTATGGAATCTCTCTTAAAAATGTCCAAATCGATCTCACATGCACCACTTGAGCTGGCAACTTATACCAATTCTCATGACCCTCTGAGTGAAAAACTCTCCCCTCATGCTTCCCTTAAACTTTTAACCTTTCACCCAAACTCTGGTTGTCTCCCAACCAGCCTCAGCAGAGAAAGCCTGTTTGCAGTTACTCCATCCAAAGTTCTCATCATTTTCTATACCACTTTCAAATGTCTCAGCCTTCGAAGTTCCAAGGATTAAAATCCTAACTATTAGTCCCAGCAAAATCCTTGTAAGTTCTGTCTATATTCTTTCAATCATATTAATATCTTTCCTGTAGGTAGGTGACCAAAACTGCAAACAAAACTCCAAATTAGACCTCAGCAACATCTCATACAACTTCAACATCACATCCCAGCGAGGATTCGGGGAGGTGTCAGTCCTTTTTACATTTAAAAGACCAATTGACTTTCTCCTTTACTGCCTCAGAGGGAGAAGATGGGGCTTGGGGCTGCAGAAGAGGGGGGGGAGATAGAGAGAGAGAGAGAGAGAGAGAGAGAGAGAGAGAGAGAGAGAGAGAGAGAGAGAGAGAGAGAGAGAGAGAGAGAGAGAGAGAGAGAGAGAGAGAGAGAGAGAGGAGAGAGAGAGAGAGAAGGAGAGAGGGAGAGAGAGAGAGAGAGAGAGAGAGAGGGTGGGGAGTGATTTTGGTGTGAGAGAAAGGAGGAAGGGGAAAGCGAGACAGAGGATAGAGAGGAGTAGAGAGTGAAGGGAGAGAAGAGAGGTAAAGGAGACACAGAGAAGCAGCATGTGTTTGGGAGCTGATGTCCGATCAGGCAAGGGCAATGAGCAGCGTTGGATTCTGTGCCCAAGGCCGTGACCTCTCTGTATTCCAGAGACGACTGCACTCTGAATTGCCTCTTTATCACTCCATTTCCATATGAAACTGTTATAAAAATAGCAGCAGCATATTCATGTCACGTTTAGTTGAAATCGCAGCCCAAGTGCACAACTGCTGTTGCACCTTGAGAAATTAACTTCTCCATTCTGTGCATAGTACGATTCCACCAGATAGATAACTGACACTCACCGCAGAGGGGAGGGTTGAAAATGTACTGGGAGACAGAGAGTGGAGGTGAATCTGAGGCAAGCTCCCTGAAGTGCAGAGGGCAACTATGTTTTCTGACCAGGGTTGGGGCATTAGCTGAGGCTCATCACCTGCTCTCTGCAAATCAATAAAGTCAGAAAACTAAAGCTGCAGTAACTTCCACCAGCAACTAACTTATCCAGTTTTTGACAATTTCCAGTCTAGTACCTCTTGTTATCACACAACAGAGAGACCCAGGGATACAGGTACACGGTTCCCTGGGGAGTGATGTAGAACAGAGAGACCCAGTGGTACAGGTACACGGTTCCCTGGGGGGTTATGTGGAACAGACAGACCCAGGGGTACAGGTACACGGTTCCCTGGAGAGTGATGTGGAGCAGAGAGACACAGGGGTACAGGTACACGGTTCCCTGGGGAGTGATGTGGAGCAGAGAGACCCAGGGGTACAGGTACACGGTTCCCTGGGGAGTGATGTGGAGCAGAGAGACCCAGGGGTACAGGTACACGGTTCCCTGGGGAGTGATGTGGAACAGAGAGACCCAGGGGTACAGGTACACGGATCCCGGGGGGGAATGTAGAACAGAGAGACCCAGGGGTACAGGTACACGGTTCCCCGGGGAGTGATGTGGAACAGAGAGACCCAGGGGTACAGGTACACGGTTCCCTGGGGAGTGATGTGGAACAGAGAGACCCAGGGGTACAGGTACACGGTTCCCTGGGGAGTGATGTGGAGCAGAGAGACCCAGGGGTACAGATACATGGTTCCCTGGGGAGTGATGTCGAACAGAGGGACCCGGGGGTACAGGTACACGGTTCCCTGGGGAGTGATGTAGAACAGAGAGACCCAGGGGTACAGGTACACGGTTCCCTGGGGAGTGATGTCGAACAGAGGGACCCGGGGGTACAGGTACACGGTTCCCTGGGGAGTGATGTAGAACAGAGAGACCCGGGGTACAGGTACACGGTTCCCTGGGGAGTGATGTCGAACAGAGGGACCCGGGGGTACAGGTACACGGTTCCCTGGGGAGTGATGTGGAACAGAGAGACCCAGGGGTACAGGTACACGGTTCCCTGGGGAGTGATGTAGAACAGAGAGACCCAGGGGTACAGGTACACGGTTCCCTGGGGAGTGATGTAGAACAGAGAGACCCAGGGGTACAGGTACACGGTTCCCCGAGGGGGAGTGATGTGGAACAGAGATCCCAGGGGTACAGGTACACGGTTCCCTGGGGAGTGATGTGGAACAGAGTGACCCAGGGGTACAGGTACACGGTTCCCTGGGGAGTGATGTGGAACAGAGTGACCCAGGGGTACAGATACACGGTTCCCTGGGGAGTGATGTAGAACAGAGAGACCCAGGGGTACAGGTACACGGTTCCCTGGGGAGTGATGTAGAACAGAGAGACCCAGGGGTACAGGTACACGGTTCCCTGGGGTGTGATGTGGAACAGAGAGACCCAGGGGTACACGTACACAGTTCCCTGGGGAGTGATGTGGAACAGAGAGACCCAGGGGTACAGGTACACGGTTCCCTGGGGAGTGATGTAGAACAGAGAGATCCAGGGGTACAGGTACAAGGTTCCCTGGGGAGTGATGTGGAACAGAGACCAAGGGGTACAGGTACACGGTTCCCTGGGGAGTGATGTGGAACAGAGTGACCCAGGGGTACACGTACACAGTTCCCTGGGGAGTGATGTGGAACAGAGAGACCCAGGGGTACAGGTACACGGTTCCCTGGGGAGTGATGTGGAACAGAGAGACCCAGGGGTACATGTACACGGTTCCCTGGGGAGTGATGTGGAACAGAGAGACCCAGGGGTACAGGTACACGGTTCCCTGGGGGGTGATGTAGAACAGAGAGATCCAGGGGTACAGGTACACGGTTCCCTGGGGAGTGATGTTGAACAGAGAGACCCAGGGGTACAGGTACACGGATCCCTGGGGGAGGGGGAGTGATGTTGAACAGAGAGACCCAGGGGTACAGGTACACGGTTCCCTGGGGAGTGATGTAGAACAGAGAGACCCAGGGGTACAGGTACACGGTTCCCTGGGGAGTGATGTAGAACAGAGAGACCCAGGGGTACAGGTACACGGTTCCCTGGGGTGTGATGTGGAACAGAGAGACCCAGGGGTACAGGTAGACGGTTCCCTGGGGAGTGATGTGGAACAGAGTGACCCAGGGGTACAGGTACACGGTTCCCTGGGGAGTGATGAAGAACAGAGAGACCCAGGGGTACAGGTACACGGTTCCCTGGGGAGTGATGTAGAACAGAGAGATCCAGGGGTACAGGTACACGGATCCCTGGGGAGTGATGTGGAACAGAGTGACCCAGGGGTACACGTACATGGTTCCCTGGGGAGTGATGTGGAACAGAGAGACCCAGGGGTACAGGTACACGGTTCCCTGGGGAGTGATGTGGAACAGAGAGACCCAGGGGTACATGTACACGGTTCCCTGGGGAGTGATGTGGAACAGAGAGACCCAGGGGTACAGGTAAACGGTTCCCTGGGGGGTGATGTAGAACAGAGAGATCCAGGGGTACAGGTACACGGTTCCCTGGGGAGTGATGTGGAACAGAGAGACCCAGGGGTACAGGTACACGGTTCCCTGGGGGAATGATGTGGAACAGAGAGACCCAGGGGTACAGGTACACGGTTCCCTGGGGAGTGATGTAGAACAGAGAGACCCAGGGGTACAGGTACACGGTTCCCTGGGGAGTGATGTGGAACAGAGAGACCCAGGGGTACAGGTACACGGTTCCCTGGGGAGTGATGTGGAACAGAGAGACCCAGGGGTACAGGTACACAGTTCCCTGGGGAGTGATGTAGAACAGAGAGACCCTGGGGTACAGGTACACGGTTCCCTGGGGAGTGATGTAGAACAGAGAGATCCAGGGGTACAGGTACACGGTTCCCTGGGGAGTGATGTAGAACAGAGTGACCCAGGGGTACAGGTACACGGTTCCCTGGGGAAAGATGTGGAACAGAGAGACCCAGGGGTACAGGTACACGGTTCCCTGGGGAGTGATGTGGAACAGAGAGACCCAGGGATACAGGTACACGGTTC
>NW_026780258.1:0-45692 GCF_030144855.1 Hypanus sabinus | reverse complement strand
TGAGCGGGGGGGGGGGGGGGGGGGGGGGGGACTTCAAGATACAGGGGGATTCTGCAGAAATCCAGAGCATTGAACACACACACACATACACACCATAAGACCATAAAATATAGGAGCATAAGTAGGCCGTTTGGCCCATCGAATCTGCTCCACCATTCAAGCATGGGCTGATCCAATTCCCCCAGTCGTCCCCACTCCCCTGCCTTCATACCATTACTCTTTGATGCCCTGGTTAATCAAGAACCTATCCATCTCTATCCACCTCTGTCAAGGCACCCAGTGACTTGGCCTCCACAGCCGCTCGTGACAACAAACTCCACAGATTTACCATCCTCTGACTAAAGTAATTTCTCCACATCTCAGTTCTGAATGGACGTCCTTCAATCCTGAAGTCGTGCCCTCTTGTCCTAGACTCCCCTACCATGGGAAATGACTTTGCCATATCTAATCCATTCAGGCCTTTTAACATCCAGAATGTTTCTATGAGATCCCCCCCCTCCCCATTCTCCTGAACTCCAGGGAATACAGCCCAGGAGCTGCCAGGTGTTCCTCATACGGTAACTCTTTCATTCCTGGAATCATTCTCGTGAATCTTCTCTGAACCCTCTCCAATGTCAGCACATCCTTTCTAAAATAAGGAGCCCAAAACTACACACAGTATTCCAAGTGTGGTCTCACGAGTGCCTTATAGAGCCTCAACATCACATCCCTGCTCTTATATTCTATATCTCTAGAAATTAATGCCACCATTGCATTCAACTTCTTCGCCACCGACTCAACCTGGAGGTTAACCTTTAGGGTATCCTGCACAAGGACTCCCAAGTCCCTTTGAATCTCTGCATTTTAAATTCTCTCCCCATCTAAATAATAACACATTTATTTCTTCCACCAAAGTGCATGAACATGCACTTTTCAACATTGTATTTCATTTGCCACTTCTTTGCCCATCCATTCCCCTAAATTATCTGAGTCTCTCTGCAGGCTCTCTGTTTCCTCAACACTACCCGCTCCTCCACCTATCTTTGTATCATCAGCAAATTTAGCCACAAATCCATTAATACCGTAGTCCAAATCATTCACACACTCACACACACAGACACACACACACACACACACACACACAGACACACACAGACACACAGAGAGAGACACACACAGACACACACACACACAACACTGGAGGAACTCAGCAAATCTGACATATCGATGCTGTTACAAAGATGGCACAACAGCAACTGTATTCCATTGGGAGTTTGAGGCGAACTGGTCTGTCACCTTACACACTCGCAAATTTCTACACGTGTACTGAGGAGAGCATTCTAATTGGCTGCATCACCGTCTGGTATGGGTTGGGGTGGTTCACTGCACAGGATCAAAATCAGCTGCAGAAAGTTGTAAACTCAGTCAGCTCCATCATGGGCACCGGCCTCCCCCCCCCCAGCATCCAGGACATCTTCAAAAAGCGATTCTTCAAAAAGGCAGCATACATCGTTAAGGACCCCCATCACCCAGGACTTGCCCTCTTCTCATTGCTACCATCAGGGAGGAGGTACAGGAGCCTGAAGACACACACTCAACGATTCAGGAACAGCTTCTTCCCCTCTGCCATCAGGGAGGAGGTACAGGAGCCTGAAGGCACACACTCAGCGATTCAGGAACAGCTTCTTCCCCTCTCCCATCCAATTCCTAAATGGACCTTGAACTCATGAACACTACCTCACTATATTTTTGAACCAGTCATTTGTGTGTGTGTGTGTATATATATATATATATATACACACACATATATATATACTTATATGCATTATGTATTTATTGTTGTCAGTTATAGTATATATAGGGATTCCAATTAATTTGGACACATCAGGACCAGTATGTTTTGGCCCAATTAAATGGCTGTCTCAATTAGCCAAAGTTTCATGGAAATAGTTAAAAAAGACAAACTGAGTAGCAAACTATATATTTAAATGAAATGCAGAACAAATGATTACACTAACGATACTACTGGAGTACTATAAAGCTGTGTGTTAGTTCCGAGCAGTCATTGACGGAGGAGGTCATCCAGTGAACAATGCCTTTGATCGACTGTCAATAAACAAAACCAGCGCGGACCCGTAGTGCGGATAGCGGAGTGTCTTCGTACAGTGCCTTCGGCCACCTCATCCTCCAAATCTTCATTCTCATTGGAACATTCAAGGTGATCGTCGATACCTTCAAATCCTTCGCAGTACCTAACTTGTTGAGGCAGTGAAATCGTGTTCCGTTTTCATTCTCGGACGTTTCTGACATCTCCGAGTCTAAACCGCACTGAAGTGCCTGGCTGTTCATTTCTCACCGACGGTCAGTGACAAAAATCGCTGCTTTTAGAACACGAAACGTATGTAACACTCACCCAACAGGCTGGTATATGTCTAGGGGAAAAGGAGATCCAGCCACACACCAATCCCACCTCCCGTACACGCAGGTGCTGTGGGAATCAAGTTTATGCCGTGCATGCACACAATATCAAACTCACACCAGATACCATTATGAAATACACTTTAAAGGTTTTACTAAAACTATAAGAGTACTAGGCAATACAATTTATTTGAGAGAAAAAGCAAAGGGCGCCAACTTATCAAAGTTCAGTCAGTTTACATCGTTGGAGCTCAACCATCGAACCATTCAACCTGTCGTCGCTTGCCTCCAACGTCCACGTCCTCGCACCTGGGACCACCCCGGTGGTCGACCGAGCAGTGCAGTGCACGTCCACCTTCCTCGGCGTCTTCCTCCCGACTCCCCTGAAAAGACCACAAAACCCCCCGCTCCCAGACCCACAAGACAAAATAACATTCCCCACTGGTCAACAAATGAATACAATCCCCATATCAGCAAGTCTAAAGCAAAACAACGGCGAGAGAAACACTTATCAGACAAAGAAGCATTCCTACTCTTAACAAACCAAAGAAGCCATTTTGAGTCACATACACAGGACTTTGTACACGTGCGACTGATGCAATTTAAAAACTGTTGGCTCTCAGCACGGCCTGGTGTCTAACGGCCTCACGGTGTGCACCTGACTGGCACTTCTAAGAACCTGATTTGGCAACAGTTTCCTGCCCCAGTTAGGTGGCACAGTGTCCCAAATAGACGGAGAGAATCCCGGCTATTTGTTCTGACTTGTCCCAAATAAAGAGGCTGGCCAAATAACCAATGGGCCAGTTAACTGGAATCCACACTGCTACGTATTGCGAGGTACTGCTGCCGTGAAGCATCAAACTTCGCGACACACGTCAGCGATATTGAACGTGGGGGCAAGTGGTGGACGGACGTGTGAGCAGCCAGTGCAGATCACAAAGTCCCTGTATGCAGCCACTGATGCCAGTCTCTGAAGAGTATTGGTAGTAAGACCATATCACCGTAAGACAGAGGAGCAGAATTAGGCCATCTGGCCCATCGAGTCCGCTCCGCCATTCAATCATGGCTGATCATTTTTTTCTCTACCTCCTCAACCCCATTTCCCGGCCTTCTTTTGATGCCATGTCGAATCAAGAACCTATCAATCTCTGCCTTAAATACACCCAACAATCTAGCTCCACAGCCAACCGTGGCAACAAATTCCACAAATTCACCACCCTTCAGCTGAAGAAATCTCTCTGCTTCTCTGTTTTTAAAGGGAGCCCCTCTATCCTGAGGCTGTGCCCTCTGGTCCTAGACTCCCCCACTATAGGAAACATCCTCTCCACATCCACTCTATCTGTGTCCTCTGGTCCTAGACTCCCCCACTGTAGGAAACATTCTCTCCACATCCACTCTATCTGTGTTCTCTGGTCCTAGACTCCCCCACTATAGGAAACATCCTCTCCACATCCACTCTATCTGTGTCCTCTGGTCCTAGACTCCCCCACTATAGGAAACATCCTCTGCACGTCCACTCTATCTGTGTCCTCTGGTCCTAGACTCCCCCACTATAGGAAACATCCTCTCCACATCCACTCTGTCTGTGTCCTCTGGTCCTAGACTCCGCCACTATAGGAAACATCCTCTCCACATGCACTCTATCTGTGTCCTCTGGTCCTAGACTCCCCCACTAAAGGAAACATCCTCTCCACATGCACTCTATCTTTGCCCTCTTGTCCTAGACTCCCCCAACATGGGAAACATCCTTTCCACATCCACTCTGTCTGGGCCTTTAAACATTTGAAAGGTTTCAATGAGTTCCCCACCCCCTCATCCTTCTGAATTCCAGTAAGTATATACCCAGAGCCTCGTATGATAACCCTTTCATCCTTGTGAAACTCCTCTGGACCCTCTCCAATGCCAGCACATCGTTTCTAAGATGAGGAGCCCAAAACTGTTCACAGTTCTCAAGGTGAGGCCTCACCAGTCCCTTATAAAGCCTCAGCATCACATCCCTGCTCCTGTATTCCAGACCTCTTGAAATGAATGCTAACATGGCATTTGCCTTCCTCACCACTGACTCAACCTGCAAGTTAACCTTCAGGGTGTTCTACACAAGGACTCCAAAGTCCCTCTGCATCTCAAATTCCTGGATTTTCTCCTCCTTTAGGAATTAGTCCACACGTTTATTTCCACTACCAAAGTGCACGACCGTGCATTTTCCAACACTGTATTTCATTTGTCACTTTCTTGTCCATTCTCTTTATCCGTCTGTCCTTCTGCATCCTACCTGTTTCCTCAACCCAACCCTCCACCAGTCTTCGTATCATCTGCAAACTTGGCAACAAAGCCATCTGTTCCATCATCTAAATCGTTTACATACGGCATAAAAAGAAGTGGTTCCCAACACCAACCCCTGGGGAACACCACTAGTCACTGGCAGCCAATCAGACAAGGATCCTTTCATTCCCACTCGCTGCCTCCTACCAATCAGCCAATGCTCTGACCACATCAGTAACTTTACTGTAATACCATGAGCTCTTAACACGGTAAGCAGCCTCACGTGTGGCACCTTGTCAAAGGCCTTCTGAAAATCCAAATATACAACATCCACTACATCCCCTTTTATCTGTCCTACTTGCAATCTCCTCAAATGAAGAATAAATGTTCTAGATTAAATAAAATTCATCTTCAGAAAGATAAAAGGAATGGAGGATTTGCCTTACCAAACTTTAGTTTTTATTATTGGGCAGCTAATATAAGAAATCTTACATTTTGGTTTTGTTACATTAATCATGAGGATCGCCCAATGTGGGTTTTTTTTTTAGAAGCTAACTCTGTTAATAAATTTTCTATTATTTCTCTTCTTGCATCCTCACTTCCCGTCTCTGAGTAAGTTAACTGATAATCTGGTAGTTAAACACACTACGAAAATTTGGATACAATTCCAAAAATACTTTGGCTTATTGAGATTTTCTCTTTCAAGTCCAATTTTCTCTAATTATTTTTTTAACCCCTCTATGATTGACGTGGCTTTTAAAGAATGGGGTAGATTAGGTATTAAATGCTTTCAGGACCTGTTTGTAGAAGGAAGTCTCTTTTCATTTGAACAACTGTCAACTAAATATTGTTTACCCAAAACTCATTTTTTCGATAACTACAGATACAAGATTTTTTTACGGTCTCAAATAAGTACATTTCCCAAAGGTCCTGATAAGAATCTACTAGATGTAATTTTTAATTTGAAACCTTTTTATAATATTTCTATATCTAATATTTATAATCTACTGTTGGGAATGAGAAGTGTTCCTTTAGATCAAATTAAAAATCTTCGGCAACAAGATTTACAGACTTCAATCTCTGAGGAAACTTGGAATCAAATTTTTAAATTGGTTAACACTTCATCGTTATGTGCCCCCCACTCTCTCCTGCAATTTAAAGTGGTCCATAGAACCCATATGACCAAGGATAAGTTGACTTGTATTTGTTTAGATTTATCTCCGTATTGTGATAAATGTAACAATGGAGAAGCTTCACTCATTCATATGTTTTGGACATTGTCCGAGTCTTGGAAAATATTGGGAAAGAAATATTTCAAACTTTCTAGATACTTTTCAAAGTAAACTTTAAGCCTAATCCTTTGACCGCTTCATTTGGTATTGTTGGAGGAAAGGATATTATTTTGGAGTCATCTGACTTGCACATTTTGGCTTTTATTTCCCTTACGGCCAGAAGGACACTCTTGCTTAAATGGAAAGATGTGGCTCTTCCCCTACTCGCGCCCAATGGTTACGTGATGTGCGGTGATGTTTAAATTTAGAGAAGATTCGATGTTCAATCTCTGAATCTGGTCAAGACTTTCAAACATTGTGGGGACCTTTCCTGAATTATTTTCAAAACCTTTGATTTGCTGTTAAAGCACAGATGATGCTTTTTTTTCTTTACTAATCAGCTTCGGTCTTGGTAGTGGGTTAGATTTTTTTTTATATAGTAAAATTACTATATTTCAATGTTATGAATTAATCTGTATGAATATAGGGTAAGGAGTCTTTATATGCAATTTAGTATACTATATTGATTTTTTTTCTTGTACTCTGTATTCTTAAATGTAAATCAGTAAAATATTGGAAAAGAACGTAATCTCCTCAAAGAATTCCAACAGTTTCGTCAGGCAGGATATCCCCTTAGGGAAACCATGCTGACTTTGTACTACCTTGTCCTGTGTCACCAAGTACTCCATCACCTCATCCTTAACAATTTGCTCTAACATCTTCCCAACCACTGAGGTCAAGCTAATTGGTCTATAACTTCATTTCCGCTCCCTTCCTCCTTTCTTAAAGAGTAGAGTGCCATTTGCGATTTTCCAGTCCTCTGGCACCATGCCAGAGTCCAATGATTTTTAAAAGTCATTTTGAATGCCACCTCAAACTCTAATACTACCTCTTTCAGAACCCTAGGGTGCAGTTCCCCTGGTCCGGGTGACTTATGTACCCTTGGGTCTTTCAGCTTTTTGAGCACCTTCTCTCCTGTAACAGTAACTGCACCCACTTCCCTTCCCTCGCACCCTACAACATCAGGCATACTGCTAGTGTCTTCCACAGTGAAGACTGATACAAAATGCCCGTTAACTTCATCAGCCGTCTCCTTGTCCCCCGATGTTATTTCTCCAGCCTCATTTTCTAGCGGTCCTATATCCACTCTCATCTCTTTTTTATGTTTTGTGTACTTGAAAAAACTTTTACTATCTACTTTGATATTATTTACTAGCTTGCTTTCAGAATTCATCTTATCCTTATTAATGATTTTTTTTAGTTGCTGTCTGTAGGTTTTTTAAAAGCTTCCCGATCCTCTGTCTTTGCAGTGATTTTTAGCTATGTTGTATGCCCTCCCTTTTGCTTTTACATTAGCTTTGACTTCCCTTTTCAGTCGTGGTTGTACTATTTCACCATTTGAGTATTTCTTCATTTTTGGAATACACGTGTCCTCCACTTTCCTCATTTTCCCCAGAAATGCTCGTCGTTGCTGCTCTGCTCTCATCCCTGCCGGCAGCTCCTTCCAATTTACTTTGACCAACTCCTCTCTCACGCCACTGTAATTTCCCTTACTCCACTGGAATACTGCTACATCGGGCTTTACTCTCTCCCTATCAAATCTCAAGTTGAACTCAATCACATTGTGATCGCTGGTTCCTGAGGGTTCTTTTACCTGAAGCTCCCTAATCGCCTCGGGTTCATTAAGTAACACCCAATCTGGCACAGCTGATCCCCTAGTAGGCTCAACAACAAACTGCTCTAAAAACCCATCTCATTGGCATTCAACAAACTCACTCCCTTGAGATCCATTGCTATCCTGATTCTCCCAATCATCCTGCATGTTGAAATCTCACACAACTACCACAACATTACCCTTTCGACTCGCCTTTTCTATTGGCTTCTATTGAGGAGTAATAACTGCTGCTGATAATGGCTGGGGGGGGGGGGGAGCGGTCACCTGTCTTGTGAAGACACCGCCCAGAAGAACACGATGGCAGAACATCTTCTGTAGAAAAATTTGCCAAGAGCAATCTGCAAAACTGGGCTGAGAAGTGACAGGTGGAGTTCAACCCGGATAAGTGTGAGGTGGTTCATTCTGGTAGGTCAAATATGATGGCAGAATATAGTATTGATGGTAAGACTCCTGGCAGTGTGGAGGATCAGAGGGATCTTGGGGTCCGAGTCCATGGGACACTCAAAGCTGCTGCGCAGGTTGACTCTGTGGTTAAGAAGACGTACGGTGTATTGGCCTTCATCAATCATGGGATTGAGTTTAGGAGCCGAGAGGTAGTTACAGCTCTATAGAACCCTGGTCAGACTCCACTTGGAGTACTGTGCTCAGTTCTGGTCGCCTCACTACAGGAAGGATATGGAAACCATAGAAAGGGTGCGGAGGAGATTTACAAGGATGTTGCCTGGATTGGGGAGCGTGCCTTACGAGAATAGCTTGAGTGAACTCGGCCTTTTCTCCCTGGAGCGACGGAGGATGAGAGGTGACCTGATAGAGGTGTGTAAGATGATGAGAGGCATTGATCGTGTGGATAGTCAGGGGCTTTTTCCCAGGGCTGAAATGGTTGCCACAAGAGGACACAGGTTTAAGGTGCTGGGGAGCAGGTACAGAGGAGATGTCAGGGGTAAGTTTTTTTACTCAGAGAGTGGTGAGTGTGTGGAAATGGGCTGCCGGCAACGGTGTTGGAGGCGGATACAACAGGGTCTTTTAAGAGACTTTTGGATAGGTACATGGAGCTTAGTAAAATAGAGGGCTGTGGGTAAGCCTAGTGATTTCTAAGGTAAGGACATGTTCGGCATAACTTTGTGGGCCGAAGGGCCTGTAGGTTTTCTATGTTTCTAACAATCATGGTCATGGGAAGACCAAGATCACCCTCGTCATACGACGCGGCACAAAACGGTGATGTCATATGACACAGCACGTGATGATGATGTCATACGACACAGCATATAATGATGTCATACGACACAGCTCGTGATGATGATGTCATACGCCACAGCATATAATGATGTCATACGACACAGCTCGTGATGATGATGTCATACGCCACAGCATATAATGATGTCATATGACAGCACATAATGATGATGAAGATGAATAAACAATCTTGATTCTGATTCTGATGAATGGGGCCACCTGTCTCAATAAAGGAGAAACGTTATTCCCCCAAGGGAGGTCTAAACAAATGTGTTTTTGTTTGTTTCTTTCTTTCTTTTTGTATTTGCGCAGTTTGTCGTCTGCAGGAAGAGCTCTGGTGGAGGAGGTTGCTCTGCTTGTGAAACTTGCTGTGCTCGAGAGGGGGAGCGTTGTGTGGCTGGCCCAGTGGAGCCCTCTGTTGGCCCGGTCCAGCATTGCAGCATCACCCCCCCCCACCCCCGAGGAGTGGGAAAGAAGCTGGAGTCAATTATAAAAGAGGAAATTACGACACACTTGGATAGCAGTAGAAGGATCAGTCCGAGTCAGCATGGATCTATGAAGGGAAAATCATGCTTGACTAATCTTCTGGAGTTTTTTGAGGATGTAACTATGAAAATGGACAAGGGAGAGCCAGTGGATGTAGTGTACCTGGACTTCCAGAAAGCTTTTGATAAAGTGCCACATAGGAGATCAGTGGGCAAAATTAGGGCACATGGTATTGGGGGCAGAGTACTGACATGGGCTGAAAATTGGCTGGCTGACAGGAAACAAAGAGTAGCGATTAACGGGTCCCTTTCGGAATGGCAGGCTGTGACCAGTGGGGTACCGCAAGGTTCGGTGCTGGGACCGCAGCTGTTTACAATATACATTAATGATTTAGATGAAGGGATTAAAAGTAACATTAGCAAATTTGCCACTGCCACAAAGCTGGGTGACAGTGTGAAATGTCAGGAGGATGTTATGAGAATGCAGGATGACTTGGACAGGTTGGGTGAGTGGGCAGATGTATGGCAGATGCAGTTTAATGTGGATAAATGTGAGGTTATCCACTTTGGTGGCAAGAACAGGAAGACAGATTACTATCTAAATGGAGTCAAGTTAGGAAAAGGGGAAGTACAACGAGATCTAGGTGTTCTTGTACATCAGTCAATGAAAGCAAGCAAGCAGGTACAGCAGGCAGTGAAGAAAGTTAATGGCATGCTGGCCTTTATAACAAGAGGAATTGAGTATAGGGGTAAAGAAGTCCTTCTGCAGCTGTACAGGGCCCTGCTGAGACCCCACCTGGAGTATTGTGTGCAGTTTTGGTCTCCAAATTTGAGGAAGGACATTCTTGCTATTGAGGGAGTGCAGCGTAGGTTCACGAGGTTGATTCCCGGGATGGCGGGACTGTCATATGTTGAAAGATTGGAGCGACTGGGCTTGTATACACTGGAATTTAGAAGGATGAGAGGGGATCTGATTGAAACATATAAGATTATTAAGGGTTTGGACACGCTGGAGACAGGAAGCATGTTCCCGCTGATGGGTGAGTCCAGAACTAGAGGCCACAGTTTAAGAATAAGGGGTAGGCCATTTAGAATGTTCAGGAAAAACCTTTTCACCCAGAGAGTGGTGGATATGTGGAATGCTCTGCCCCAGAAGGCAGTGGAGGCCAAGTTTCAGGATGCATTCAGGATAGAGCTCTTATAGATAGTGGGGTCAAGGGATATGGGGAGAAGGCAGGAACGGGGTACTGATTGTGGATGATCAGCCATAATCACAGTGAATGGTGGTGCTGGCTAATAGGGCCAAATGGCCTACTCCTGCACCTACTGTCGATTGTAGCCTGCCTTGAATCAAAAGCACAAGGGATTCTGCAGATGCTGGAAATCCAGAGCCACACACGCAACATGCCGGAGGAACTCGGCAGGTCAGGCAGCAGCTACGAAGGGGAATAAACAGGCGACGTTTCAAAGTTCAAAGTAAATTTATTATAAAACTACATCTACGTCACCACATACAATCCTGAGATTCATTTTCTTGCGGGCATACTCAATAAATCTATAGAATAGCAACCATAAAAGAATCAATGAAATACCGTCCAACTCGGGCGTTCAACCAGAGCGCAGAAGACAACAAACTGTGCAAATACAAACAGAAATAAATAATCAATCAATCAATCAATAAATAAATAATGCCAAGAACAGGAGATGAAGAGTCCTTGAAAATGAGTCCGCAGACTGTGGGAACGTCTCAATGATAGGACAAGTGAAGTAGAGTGAAATTATTCCCTCTGGTTCAGGAGCCTGTACCTCCTTCCTGATGGTTGATGGGTAATAACTGTCCCTGAACCTGGAGGTGTGGGTCCTGAGGCTCCTGTACCTCCTTCCTGATGGTTGAGGGGTAAAAACTGTTCCTGAACCTGGTGGTGTGGGTCCTGAGTCTCCTGTGCCTCCTTCCTGATGGTTGAGGGGTAATAACTGTTCCTGAACCTGGTGGTGTGGGTCCTGAGTCTCCTGTACCTCCTTCCTGATGGCTGAGGGGGTAATAACTGTTCCTGAACCTGGTGGTGTGGGTCCTGAGGCTCCTGAACCTCCTTCCTGATGGTTGAGGGGTAAAAACTTCCTGAACCTGGTGGTGTAGATCCTGAGTCTCCTGTACCTCCTTCCTGATGGTTGAGGGGTAATAACTGTTCCTGAATCTGGTGGTGTGGGTCCTGAGTCTCCTGTACCTCCTTCCTGATGGCTGAGGGGGTAATAACTGTTCCTGAACCTGGTGGTGTGGGTCCTGAGTCTCCTGTACCTCCTTCCTGATGGTCAGGGGTAATAACTGTTCCTGAACCTGGTGGTGTGGGTCCTGAGTCTCCTGTACCTCCTTCCTGATGGTTGAGGGGTAATAACTGTTCCTGAACCTGGTGGTGTGGGTCCTGAGTCTCCTGTACCTCCTTCCTAATGGCTGACGGGGTAATAACTGTTCCTGAACCTGGTGGTGTGGGTCCTGAGGCTCCTGAACCTCCTTCCTGATGGTTGAGGGGTAATAACTGTTCCTGAATGTGGTGGTGTGGGTCCTGAGTCTCTTGTACCTCCTTCCTGATGGCTGAGGGGGTAATAACTGTTCCTGAACCTGGTGGTGTGGGTCCTGAGGCTCCTGTTCCTCCTTCCTGATGGTTGAGGGGTAATAACTGTTCCTGAACCTGGTGGTGTGGGTCCTGAGTCTCCTGTACCTCCTTCCTGATGGTCAGGGGTAATAACTGTTCCTGAACCTGGTGGTGTGGGTCCTGAGTCTCCTGTACCTCCTTCCTGATGGTCAGGGGTAATAACTGTTCCTGAACCTGATGGTGTGGGTCCTGAGTCTCCTGTACCTCCTTCCTGATGGCTGAGGGGGTAATAACTGTTCCTGAGCCTGGTGGTGTGGGTCCTGAGTCTCCTGTACCTCCTTCCTGATGGCTGAGGGGGTAATAACTGTTCCTGAACCTGGTGGTGTGGGTCCTGAGTCTCCTGTACCTCCTTCCTGATGGTCAGGGGTAATAACTGTTCCTGAACCTGGTAGTGTGGGTCCTGAGGCTCCTGAACCTCCTTCCTGATGGTTGAGGGGTAATAAATGTTCCAGAACCTGGTGGTGTGGGGCCTGAGACTCCTGTACCTCCTTCCTGATGGTTGAGGGGTAAAAACTGTTCCTGAACCTGGTGGTGTGGGTCCTGAGTCTCCTGTCCCTCCTTCCTGATGGTTGAGGGGTAATAACTGTTCCTGAACCTGGTGGTGTGGGTCCTGTACCTCCTTCCTGATGGCTGAGGGGGTAATAACTGTTCCTGAACCTGGTGGTGTGGGTCCTGAGTCTCCTGTACCTCCTTCCTGATGGTTGAGGGGTAATAACTGTCCCTGAACCTGGTGGTGTGGGTCCTGAGTCTCCTGTACCTCCTTCCTGATGGTTGAGGGGTAATAACTGTTCCTGAACCTGGTGGTGTGGGTCCTGAGTCTCCTGTACCTCCTTCCTGATGGTCAGGGGTAATAACTGTTCCTGAACCTGGTGGTGTGGGTCCTGAGTCTCCTGTACCTCCTTCCTGATGGCTGAGGGGGTAATAACTGTTCCTGAACCTGGTGGTGTGGGTCCTGAGTCTCCTGTACCTCCTTCCTGATGGCTGAGGGGGTAATATCTGTACCTGAACCTGGTGGTGTGGGTCCTGTGTCTCCTGTACCTCCTTCCTGATGGCTGAGGGGGTAATATCTGTACCTGAACCTGGTGGTGTGGGTCCTGAGTCTCCTGTACCTCCTTCCTGATGGCTGAGGGGGTAATATCTGTACCTGAACCTGGTGGTGTGGGTCCTGAGGCTCCTGTACCTCCTTCCTGATGGTCAGGGGTAATAACTGTTCCTGAACCTGGTGGTGTGGGTCTTGAGACTCCTGTACCTCCTTCCTGATGGTTGAGGGATAATAACTGTTCCTGAACCTGGTGGTGTGGGTCCTGAGGCTCCTGAACCTCCTTCCTGATGGTTGAGGGGTTAAAACTGTTCCTGAACCTGGTGGTGTGGGTCCTGAGTCTCCTGTACCTCCTTCCTGTTGGCTGAGGGGGTAATAACTGTTCCTGAACCTGGTGGTGTGGGTCCTGAGTCTCCTGTACCTCCTTCCTGATGGCTGAGGGGGTAATATCTGTACCTGAACCTGGTGGTGTGGGTCCTGAGTCTCCTGTACCTCCTTCCTGATGGCTGAGGGGGTAATATCTGTACCTGAACCTGGTGGTGTGGGTCCTGAGTCTCCTGTACCTCCTTCCTGATGGCTGAGGGGGTAATATCTGTACCTGAACCTGGTGGTGTGGGTCCTGAGTCTCCTGTACCTCTTGGCTGCAGTGAGAAGACAACATCGACTGGGTGGTTGGTGTCCCCCGCAGAGTGTTACTAACTAACCTTCCGTGCGAAACCTAGTCAAAGGCCTTTTATATATATATATATATATATAAAATCACCAGCAGTGGCTGGGGCACGTGATAAGGATGCCCCCATGTCGGCTACCCCGCAGAGTGTTACACGGCCAGCTACATCACAGTCGACGCTCAGCTGGAGGGCTGAAGAAACACTACAGGTTCAGATGAAGAACGCTTTAAGGAAGCGCAAGATCAGACCCGAGGACCTGGAGGATGTCGCTGCCGACCGTAACACGTGGCGACGGCTGTGTAGGGACGGGGTTCGTATTCTGGAGATGGAAAGAACAACCAGAAGATGATACTAAGATAGGTGGCTTTGTGGATAGTGAAGTAGGTTTTCAAAGCTTGCAGAGAGATTTAGGCCAGTTAGAAGAGTGGGCTGAAAGATGGCAGATGGAGTTTAATGCTGATAAGTGTTAGGTGCTACATTTTGGTAGGACTAATCCAAACAGGACATACATGGTAAATGGTAGGGCACTGAGGAATGCAGTAGAACAGAGTGATCTAGGAATAATGGTGCACAGTTCCCTGAAGGTGGAGTCTCATGTAGATAGGGTGGTGAAGAAAGCTTTTGGTATGCTGGACTTTATAAATCAGAGCATTGAGTATAGGAGTTTGGATGTAATGTTAAAATTGTACAAGGCATTGGTGAGGCTGAATTTGGAGTATTGTGTACAGTTCTGGTCACCGAATTATAGGAAAGTTGTCAACAAAATAGAGAGAGTACAGATGAGATTTACTAGAATGTTACCTGGGTTTCAGCGCCTAAGTTTCAGAGAAAGGTTGAACAAGTTAGGTCTTTATTCTTTGGAGCGTAGAAGGTTGAGAGGGGACTTGATAGAGGTATTTAAAATTATGAGGGGGATAGATAGAGTTGACGTGGATAGGCTTTTTCCATTGAGAGCAGGGGAGATTCAAACAAGAGGACATGAGTTGAGACCTGGGGGCAAAAGTTTAGGGGTAACACGAGGGGGAACTTCTTTACTCAGAGAGTGGTAGCTGTGTGGAACAAGCTTCCAGTAGAAGTGGTAGAGGCAGGTTCGGTATTGTCATTTAAAGTAAAATTGGATAGATATATGGACAGGAAAGGAATGGAGGGTTATGGGCTGAGTGCAGGTCGGTGGGACTAGGTGAGAGTAAGTGTTCGGCACGGACTAGAAGGGCCGAGATGGACTGTTTCTGTGCTGTAATTGTTATATGGTTATTTATATATATATATATATATATATATATATATATATATATATATATATATATATACACTCACACAAATAATCAATTACAATCTATATATATATAAACAATATAGATATATATATATATTGATAGTATGTTGATAAAGAGGCGCTAGATTGCCATCTGTTCCCTCTAAACCGTGCGAGTGCATGGCCGCGCAGTAACTGAAATGCCCCTGTGTGTTTCTGTGTGTGTGTGTGTGTTGCAGTGTCTGTGTTTGTGTGCGTCTTTTGTGCATATGTTTGTGCATGTCTGTGTGTGTGTGTGTGTGTGTGTCTGTGTCTGTATGTGTTTGTTTCTGTGTATGTGTGTTGCAGTGTCTATGTTTGTGCACGTCTGTGTGTGTGTATGCGCGTGCGTGCATGTGTCTGTGGTTGCGTTTGTCAGTGTCATGTGTGAGTGTGTGTCTGTGTGTGTGTGTTTGTGTTTGTGTCTCTCCATACATGAGTTTCTGTGTGGACGACAGTGATCCTGTGGCTGTCCTTGCTGTGCCGGTGAGAACATACAGCAGGATGGGGCTGACCGTCAATACCACCAAGACAGAAGTGGTTTGTCAATGGAGTACCAGCCTCCCACCCACCCTACCTGCCTTCACAGTTGGTGATGAAAAGCTGTCAGTAGTGCCATCTTTCAAATATCTGGGGAGCATTCTCTCTGAGGATGGCGGCATTGACAACGACACCCAGAGCCGCATTAAACAGGCATCAGCTGCCTTTGGGAGACTTCAGTGTAGAGTCTTTCAGAACAGGAGCCTTCGTCCCTCCACAAAGGTCGCTGTATACCAAGCGGTCTGTGTCACCACCCTCTTTTACAGCTGTGAAGCTTGTGTAACCTACAGCCGTCACATCAGGTCCTTGGAGCGCTTCCACATAAGCTGCCTTCAGCGCATCCTGGGAATTACCTGGCGTGAGCGGGTGCCTCACACTGAAATACTTGTAAAGACCAACTGCAGAAGTATTGAGGCCACGATCACCCAGTGTCAGAGTGTGTGTGTGTGTGTGTCATTGTGTGTACATCTCTGTACCTGTGTGTGTGTATGTGTATATGAGTGTGTGTTTCTGTGTGTGTGTGTGTGTGTGTGTGTGTGTGTGTGTGTGTGTCTTTGTATGTCTGTGTGCATGTGTGTGTGCTTGTACGTGTCTGTGTGAGTGTCTGTCTAGATATGAGTTTCTCTGTGTGTGCGCGCGCGCGTGTGTGTGTGTGTGTGTGTGTGTGTGTGTGTGTGTGTGTGTGTGTGTGTGTGTGTGTGTGTCTCTCTCTGTGTTGCATCTTAGCAGAAGACCTGTCTCTAATCTATAACTCCTCAACCAATTGAAGTTGATGCTTATTTGTCAGTCAGCTGTGCCCATGAACAGCCGAACAAAACAGTGTTCCTCCGGGGCCAGGGTACAAAACACACAGCACGCAGTACGTATGGTTATGACAGTGTATGCAGTCCTGTGCAAAAATCCTGGGCACACACACACGCTCTCACACACACAGACACACTCTCACACACACGCAAACACATATATATGGCTAGGGTGCTGAAGTCTTTTGCACACAGTACAGTATTGGACAACATGGAGTGGAGAGCGAGTTTGTTATTCTGGCAGAAGCAAAGGATTTTGGGAATAGGGAGGGTGGAGTGCCATGGGAGGGGTGTGGGACGGGGGCAGAGAAGGAGTACCAGGGGTGGGAGCAGACACACACCCAGCCCTGAGACACCAGGCAAGGTCATTTAATTCCAAACAATCAGTTTATTGATCATTACAGAATGTCTCTCTGGTGCTTCCCTCTCCCTCCCCCTTTTCCCAACCATGATTCCCCTCTCCCTGCCCCCCCTTCCCACTCTCAGTCCACAATAGAGACCCAGATCAGAATCGGGTTTATCATCACTCACATAATGTCATGGAAGTTATTTTTTGGGGCAGTAGTGCAGTGCAATACATAAAATTACTGCTGTACTGTGCAAAAATCTTAGGCACCCCAGCTATATATATATATATATATATATATATATATATATTTATTTATTATTTTTATTATTTATTGTAATGCCTGCACTGTTTTGCACACTTTATGCAGTCCTGGGTAGGTCTGTAGTCTAGTGTAGCTTTCTCTGTGTTGTTTTTACGTAGTTCAGTCTAGATTCTGTATTGTTTCATGTAACACCATGGTCCTGAAAAACGTTGCCTCATTTTTACTGTGTACTGTACTAGCAGTTATGGTCAAAATGACAATAAAAGTTGACTTGACTTGTTCCTGAGACATTTGCACGGTGTTGTACAATCACAACACACTAGAGCCCAACGCCTGGCCTGACGGCTGCTGGTGCATGGGCTGTTGTCATGGAGCCATGTTTCTGCAAGAACAAGCACATAGCGGTTCCTCGTCCTCCGCCACAGAGAAGGCAATCTGGCTTATCCTCTGAGAGTGAAGGGGCCACCCCCCAACTCAGCGCGCCCCTGTTCCCTCCCACACTGCCTCCGGCGCCTCCTCCCCGGGTGGCCCGCGACAGGCGACGCCCGCGGCGAGGGCGCCCGGTCCGCGCACGCCAACTGAGGCCACGCAGCTCCCCCACCGCCCGTCGCTCTCCGAAGAACCTCAACGGACCTGCAGTGCCAACATCCAATGGAGTCTCTCGTCCACCAGAAAAACGTTCACGAAAAGCGAACCTTTTCGGACCCAGGGGGCGCGTTTAATCCAGAGGGCATTTGCTGTCAGAGTATGTTTGCTGTACACAACCCTGAGGTTTGCCCTCTCCGGCGAGCCAGGAAACAAAGAGACAGCATGGATCCGTTTCAAAGAGGAAGCATCAAACGTGAGATGAGGAATTGCTATGGACTTGTTCTTGCAGAAACATGGCTCCGGGACAACAGCCCAGTGCCATCGTACCAAAGTTAACAGTTTCACCCGTTGCAGCGTAAGGACAGGTCTGCGAGCAGACACCGCCGACGGGCACACCGAAGCTCAGTGCAAGCACCGGAGAGTTTTGGAGGGTGGAGATTGAGCACTTTCCAGGGTTCTGATACGGATGGACGTCGAGGGGCTGGGTACTGCGTAACAGAGTAAAGGCTGATTTACGCTTCTGCGTCACTCTACGCCGTAGCGAGTATGCGCCGGTGTGCGGCAAAACCCCACGGCTAGTTGGCGGTGGGGTGTCTGTGCCACTGTGTTGAGTTTCTTCGTCAGAGACGTAGGTGAAGCCGGGAGAGTGAGAAACTGGGGTGGGGGGTGATTGGCGGGGCGGGGGGGGAAACGTAAAGGGCCGAAGAAGGATAAGTCTGACAGGAGAGGAGAGTGGACCCCGGGAGAGGAACCAGAGGCAGGCGAGGAGAAGAGAAGGGGTGAGAGGGAACCGGAATGGGGAATCGTAAAAAAGTTAGTACCCCTCAAACATCAGGAAGGAGGTACAGGAGCCTCAGGACCCACACCACCGGGTTCAGGAACAGTTATTACCCCTCAACCATCAGGAAGGAGGTACAGGAGCCTCAGGACCCACACAACCAGGTGCAGGAACAGTTATTACCCCTCAAACATCAGGAAGGAGGTACAGGAGTCTCTGGTCCCACACCACCAGCTTCAGGAACAGTTATTACCCCTCAACCATCAGGAAGGAGGTACAGGAGCCTCAGGACCCACACCACCAGGTGCAGGAACAGTTATTACCCCTCAACCATCAGGAAGGAGGTACAGGAGCCTCAGGACCCACACCCCCAGGTTCAGGAACAGTTATTACCCCTCAACCTTCAGGAAGGAGGTACAGGAACCTCAGGTCCCACACCACCAAGTTCAGGAACAGTTATTACCCCTCAACCTTCAGGAAGGAGGTACAGGAGCCTCAGGACCCACACCACCATGTTCAGGAACAGTTATTACCCCTCAACCATCAGGAAGGAGGTACAAGAGCCTCAGAACCCACACCACCAGGTACAGGAACAGTTATTACCCCTCAACCATCAGGTGCTAGAACCAAAGGGGATAACTTCACTCAACTTCACTTACCCCATCACTGAAATGTTCCCACAAACAATGGAGTCACTTTAAAAACTCTTTATTAGATTAGATTCAACTTTATTGCCGTTGTGCCGAGTACAGATACAAAGCCAAATGGAATACTGTCAGCATCTAACCAGAAATGCAAAGAGTAGTGTTATTTACAAAATAACTGCGAATAAAGAGTTAGTGCTACAGCACACAAATATAAAAGTACGGAGACAGTACAATACGGTGCAATACTGCTTAGTGCTGTGATGTGAGGTTCGGCATGGTCACAGCCTCAGGGAAGAAGCTCTTCCTGTGCCTGCTGGTTCAGGAGCGGAGGCTCCTGTAGCGCCTACCGGATGGGAGGAGAGAATCTCATGATCTCGTTCCTTATTGCTATTTATTTATACTTGAAATTGCAGAGTTTGTTGTTGTTACGATCCAGCAACAATGAGTATATAATTGAGACAGGTTTTTTTTTATATAACAAATAAAACATTTATTAAACGCTGCTAAACAAAAAAACCCAAAAGTAAACGAACGTCTGACTTAACCGGAAGTCAGCTGCGATACGGCTGCTCGAAAAGTTCTTAAAGGGAGAATTGCGAACTCAGTAATATTGCAAAAAGAGTCCAAAATGATTCACATTCAGTTCAGAGAGACTTCCCTTGGACATTGCTGCTGATCCCAGCCGAAGTATGCTTTGCTGAGGGATTTACGGTTGAAGGAAATGAAACGGCTTAAAGGCACTGACCTTTTCCTTGGCGTAACTCTGCATCCAACTCTTTCTGCTCTTTTGGCAAAGCAAGAGTTAACACGGACACACGTTACTAACTCCTCATATGAAGATTAAATAAAGGTCGAACCTGCTTCATGGCCGACACCACCGACTTTCCTCGATTCTTCCAGCTTCCCGAACTTCGATAAGTCTGCACTCTCCGACTAGACTTTACTGGCAGTATTGTCGCAAAACTGCCAGCAATAACCTTTGGGACTTAGGGCAGAACGTAAAACTCCACTTTAAAACAAAACTGCGCCATAACATCGAATACGCAGCGGAACAGAGTCTCTGGCAAATTCAACCAGGAACTGCCCTGCGTCTCAGGGAGGGGGTTCTCCTTTTATACCCTGTTGAAAAGAAACTATCACATGACCCCTCACTGGCGGGAAAATTACATCACTCCGCCATCACAAGACCATTACATCATGCCCAGCATAGCCACAATTACATCATGGTCATGTGACAGACACAAGATTCCCACGGGAATCTGAACTCTGGTTGATCTTTCATTGATCCCGTCACAGTTACTGTTCTATAGATTTGTTGATTACCCCCACAGGAAAATGAATCTCAGGGTTCGTACGTGGTGACGGTTGTATATTTCGATAATTAAAGTTTATTTTCAACTTTTGAGTCAACGATCTGCCGGCAACAGTGGACTTCTGTCTCCGTGTGTCTCACATGGGAACAGCCCACACAGATCAGAGGCTCCTCTGCCACGCAGCTGCCCGATGCAGGGCCTGGCATCTTCCTCCACGCCTGCTCGTCATGAACCAGGAACCCGCAAAGAGATGAGCCACCATCCCTAGGCCGGTGATGTCCCTGCCATCCCCTCTCCTCCAGAACTTGGCCAGCGTCTGCATAGAACTTTTACAGCGGAGTTCTGATGTCCATTAAAAATAAGGGGTTTAGAACAGAGTTCAGGAAAAACTTTTTCACCCAGAGAGTTGTGGATAGCCCTGGTGAGACCACACCTGGAGTATTGTGTGCAGTTTTGGTCTCCAAATTTGAGGAAGGACATTCTTGCTATTGAGGGAATGCAGCGGAGGTTCACGAGGTTGATTCCCGGGATGGTGGGGGGGACTGTCATATGTTGAAAGATTGGAGCGACTGGGCTTGTATACACTGGAATTTAGAAGGGTGAGAGAGGATCTGATTGAAACATATAAGATTATTAAGGGATTGGACACACTAGAGGCAGGAAACATGTTCCCGATGTTGGGGGAGTCCAGAAACAGAGGGCACAGTTTAAGAATAAGGGGTAGGCCATTTAGAACGGAGTTGAGGAAAAACTTTTGTCACCCAGAGTTGTGGATCTGCCTGAGGAGGCAGTGGAGGCCAATTCTCTGGATGCTTTCAAGAAAGAGTTAGACAGAGCTCTTAAAGATAGCGGAGTCAAGGGAAACAGGGAGAAGGCAGGAACGGGGTACTGATTGTGGATGATCAGCCATGATCACATTGAATGGTGGTGCTGGCTCAAAGGGCCGAACGGCCTACTCCTGCACCTGTTGTCGACTGTCTTGAGCCCTGCTGAGCATTAAAACTTTGAAACTACTTGAGGGGCTCCCTCTCTAGAGTATTGGAAGTAGCTTACGACAATTTTTTCTAAAATTCATCCTTCTGATCCCTGGGACGTTCAGTTTGCCCATTGTATGGGCGGCCGGGGAGGAAGGAAAAAGTTTGATCCGACTGGAGTTTTAAAGTTTACGAACTTTCGAATTCTATATGCCTTTGCAAAGTCTCAGAGGATGGGAGGTTGGCTGTGTATTTTTCTCTCTTTCCGGGTTTAATTGCTTTGCGACTTTTAAAGTGAATGGTGATTGGGTCGTTTGACGGGGTGTTTAGGGCGGGTTCTGCCTCTCAGCGGCTGGTGACTCCTTTCCCCGCCCGAATATGGCTGCACCGCGCCCTCTCTACATTTTACAGCGACGCAGGCGATCCCTGCAACTGCTGTCAATCACCGGGGAATAACGCCTCCCCCATCCTCCCGCCCCTCCGGGCACCCTGACCCAATCAGGGGCTCGGCACCGGCGACGCCCCTTCAGCTACTCAACGCCTATTGGATCGCCGTCACTGCCATTTACAATTCGGACCACTAACAGGGCGCGCTGCCCCGCTTTGGCCCCGCCTTCTCCTTCGCAAAGGGGGAACATCGGCGGGGCTGTCAATCAAAACGCGGCCCCCTAAATAGTCGACCAATCCCTCTGCCCGGGCGCCCCAGATCCCGCCTGCCGCGGTGCGACGTCACCACCCGGATGGCTTATCCGGGCGTGCCATTGGGCGCGGCGGGCGTCCGTCAGGCGCCGGCGGGGCGGGAACCGACAGCCGATTGGCCGGCGGCGGCGCGCTCCACTTTGACCCTCTTAAAGTGAATAAAACATCATGAGCGGTAGGTCGCTTTTTTTTTCAAAAAAAAACATAAAAATGGTTGCGGGGTAAATGAGCGTCGGGCAGGCGGGCGGGCGGGCCGGCGAGCAGGCGGCGGGCCGAGTCGGGGCCCGGGGCTCCTGCCCGCCCACCCGCCGCTCGGCTGGCTGGCCGGCCTGCGGAGGGGGAGGGGACGGCTGGGCCGGCCCGGGACAGGCCGCTGGCTCCGGCCCCAGCGGGCAGATGCAAGAAGGGGAGGGGTTGCATTGCAAACTCTTGCATCTGTTACCTCGCATTGCAAACTCTCGGGCGTTTGTGTGTGTGTGTGGGGGGGTTTTGTTGCATTGCAAATATATTTATAACATCTATAAAATCGAAACAGTGGGGGGGGGTGACATCTTTTAGTCGGGGGAGAGGGTGCCCTCTAAGTGCCAACGGGGGCTTTTGCATTGGGACCCCGGGCGCCCCTTCGGCAGCCGGGAGGCGGTGCCTGGAACCCCCGCTGCCAGGAGGGACCCCCCCCCCCCCCACCCCTACCTTTCCGAAGGGTCCTGAGCCAGGGTTTGGGAGGTCAGAGATCGCAGAAAGGCTTGGGAGGAGGTCAGCACCTGTCCGGAGCGGCACGGACAAGTCGAGACCACGGGCAGAATAAGAAGTTGGGAAAGTGAGGAGGGGGGGTGGTGTGGTAAAAAGACCCAGAACTTGGTGGGGAAGGGTGACAGGTGTATAAGGTTAACCCTGGCGACGTTCTGTGGGCTGCATACCATACTTGTAAACACACCTCTGTCGAACTTCTCTCTCTCTGTGCAATCTGCTGCATCCAATTCCCCTCCAAGCAAATCAACTTAAAGTTCAAAGTCCCTTTTATTGTCAGAGTACGTTCCTTTTTCCTGCGAGCATCCCTCGGCAAGTCTACAGAAGAGGAACGGGAAGCAGGGTTAATGAAAGAGCTGCCGGACAACAACGAACGGTGCAAATATAAATAAATAGCGATAAATAACCAGAACATGAGATGAAGAGTCCTTAAAGTGAGACCCTTGCTTGTGGGGAACATTTCAACGACACCTGAGTGTAGTTATCCCCTTTTAATTAAGAGCCAAATAATCTGCAGATTCTCGATATTTATTGTTTAGAAGACATAGAAACATAGAAAACCTGCAGCACAATACAGGCCCTTCGGCCCACAAAGCTGTGCTGAACATCTCCCTACCTTAGAAATTACTAGGCTTACCATCTATTTTTCTAAGCTCCATTTACCTATCCAAAAGTCTCTTAAAAGACCCTCCACCACCATTACAGGCAGCCCACTCCTTGCACTCACCACTCCCTAAGTAAAAAAACTACCCCTGACATCTCCTCTGTACCTACTCCCCAGCACCTTAAACTTGTGTCCTCTTGTGGCAACCATTTCAGTCCTGGGGAAAAAGCCCCTGACCATCCACCTGATCAATGCCTCTCATCATCTTGTACACCTCTATCAGATCGCCTCTCATCCTCCGTCGCTCCAAGGAGAAAAGGCCGAGTTCACTCAACCTGTTCACATGTGTGCACCCCAGTTCAGGCAACATCCTTGTAAATCTCCTCTGCACCCTTTCTATGGCTTGTTTATTTAATAATATAGGCATCGGTTAGTCTCAAGAGACGATGGATTTGCTCCTTGGAAAGTTTCCAGGGCGCAGGCCTGGGCAGGGTTGTATGGGAGACCGGCAGTTGCCCAGGCTGCAAGTCTCCCCTCTCCACGCCACCGATGTTGTCCAAGGGAAGGGCATTAGGACCCATGCAGCTTGGCACCGGTGTTGTCGCAGAGCAACGTGTGGTTAAGTGCCTTGCTCAGGGACACAAACACGCTGCCTCAGCTGAGGCTCGAACCACTAGACCGATGCCTTAACCACTCGGCAACCTATTTACTATTGTTTCTTTCTTTTCGTATTTCCACGATTTGTTGTCTTCCGTACACTGGCTGAACACCCAAGCTGGTGCGGTCTTTGATTGTGTTACGGTTAATATTCTGTAGATTTCTTCTGCCTGCAATGAAAATGAATCTCAGGGTTGTGTACGGTGACGTTAATGTACCTTGGTAATGAACTTTACTTTGAGTTTTAATTGGAAAAACCAGAGAGCTGAAGGAGAAGGTATCGGATAGGTGGAGGGGAGTGGGCCGAGGGAGAAAGGGATGGGAGGGAAAAGGCCAGAGTGGGGAAATGAAGAAGTGGGATGAAAGTGTTTGGGAGGTAGAGGGGTCAGAGTCCTGACACAGGGCTGGTGAGTGAGAGGGATTGAATCTCCCGATCCGGGGTTGAGGGTGAACATCTGATTTTTAGATGGGGTCTTGGCCGTACAGAGTCACTGCAGTAGCGTAGGCACTGGCAGCCCCTCCTCGCTGCAGCTTGCCTCGTTTTTGGAAGTTCGGTGATTTCCTGCGAGCTCTGGCGACACAGGATGACGGGGGGGGGGGGAGTTAAGAAGTGGAGTGCTCCCCTTAATTGGTCGAGGCATCGAGTTCAAAGGTCTCTGGTTGGGCCACATCTGCAGTATTGCAAACAGCTGTTGTCACCCCATGCTAGAGGAAGGACTTTGAGGGCTTTGGAGAGGGGGCAGAAGAGGTTTACCACGATGCTGCCTGTTTTAGGTGATGCTCTGTGTGTTGTCGCGGAGGCTGGGCAAACTTGGGTTGTTTTCTCTGGAGCGTCGGAGGCCGAGGGGAGATCTGGTGGAGGTTTATAAGATTATAAGAGGCGTAGATAGAGTGGACAGGGAGTATCTGTTTCCCAGGGTTGAAATATCTAACACCAGAGGGTATGCATTGAAGGTGAGGGGGGTGGTAGGTTCAAGGGGGACGACGAGGGGTAAGTTTTTTATTCAGAGAGTGATGGATGCCTGGTGTGGTGGAGACAAATACATTCGAGGATCTTAAGAGACGTTTGGACGGGCACGTGGATGTGAGGGAGAGGGAGGGATGTGGACATGGTGTAGGGAGAGGGAGTAATCCTTGAGTGTTTTTGCTTGGCTTTTCAGCTGGGTCAGTATGACATTGTGGGCCGAACCTCTGCTGTTGAGGGGTGGGGGGGATACCTTAAAGGCGATGTGCGGGCAGGGTTTCGCACGGAGAGTTTGTGGGCGCCTGGAATGGCCGGCTGCAGGTCAATGGTCGCAGCGGTGCCGTTTAAGTGACTTTGACAGACGCGAGAGGTCGGAAATTATCGTCGCATGCACAGGCGCAGTTGCAAGTCGTGCCTGCAGTGGCGTCGCGGGCACTGCTGCAGGTGCGCGGTGGAAAGTGTGCCGACTGGCTGCATCACAGCCCGGTGTGGGAACACCGACGGTTTGAGCGGAAAATCCTGCAAAAGGTGGTGTATTCGGCCCACTGCAACACGGACAAGACCCTCTCAACGGTTGAGCACATCTACATGAAACATTACCGTAGGAAAGCAGCATCCATTATCAGAGTCCCAAGACATGTTCTCTTCTCGCTGCTGCCATCAGGAAGGAGGTACAGGAGCCTCAGGACCCACACCACCAGGTTCAGGAACAGTTATCACCCCTCAACCATCAGGAAGGAGGTACAGGAGCCTCGGGACCCACACCACCAGGTTCAGGAACAGTTATTACCCCTCAACCATCAGGAAGGAGGTACAGGAGCCTCAGGACCCACACCACCAGGTTCAGGAACAGTTATTACCCCCTCAACCATCAGGAAGGAGGTACAGGAGCCTCAGTTCCCACACCACCAGGTTCAGTGACAGTTATTACCCCCTCAACCATCAGGAAGGAGGTACAGGAGCCTCAGTTCCCACACCACCAGGTTCAGTGACAGTTATTACCCCTCAGCCATCAGGAAGGAGGTACAGGAGCCTCAGGGCACACACCACCAGGTTCAGGAACAGTTATTACCCCTCAACCATCAGGAAGGAGGTACAGGAGCCTCAGGGCACACACCACCAGGTTCAGGAACAGTTATTACCCCTCAACCATCAGGAAGGAGGTACAGGAGCCTCATGACCCACACCACCAGGTTCAGGGACAGTTATTACCCCTCAACCATCAGGAAGGAGGTACAGGAGCCTCAGGGCCCACACCACCAGGTTTAGGAACAGTTATTACCCCTCAATCATCAGGAAGGAGGTTCAGGAGCCTCAGGACCTACACCACCAGGTTCAGGGACAGTTATTACCCCTCAGCCATCAGAGTCTTGAAACAAATGAGATGACTTCACTCAACTTCACTTGCCCCATCACTAAAATCTTCCCACAATCTTTCAAAGACTCTTCAATATTTATTGCTCTTTTATGTTTTATTATTATTATTATTATTATTATTATTATTATTATTTATTTATTTTTGCATTTGCGCAGTTTGTTGTCTTCTGCCCTCTGGTTGAACGCTGAGTTGGACGGTCTTTCATTGATTCTGTTATGATGATTATTCTGTAGATTTAATGAGCATGCCCGCAAGAAAGCGAATCTCAGGGTTGTATGTGGTGACGTATAAATTAACTTTGAACTCTGAGTTATATTTTATTAACTTATTTATGGTGATATTTTGGTTTATGCACCGCATGTGATATGCGTTGTGTGGGTGCTCAATGGTCTGGAGCGACGTTGTTTCGTTTGGTTACAGTCAGGGGACAGTAAACCTGTACTCGAACTCGGAATTTGAAGGAAATTTCCTTGTGGACAGCAGGCTAACTGCAGGATTTGCTCCCACGATGAGGAGGTGAGCAGCGGAGGGAGGTTAGACTAGAACAGAACTCTATTCACCTTGCTCAAGACAATGAGATTGCAGTGCTACTCCAGACATAGCAAGAACAGATATTTACAATGCACGTGGTACGGCTTAATTTTTTAAAAAAGTCCAAATTAGCACGCAGCAAGTGACTTTGATAGTCCATAACACTCGAAGGCCATTGGCAAGCCAGGGAGTGGCATTATTCAGCTGCACAACAGCCCTCCGGAAGAAGCTGTGTTTCAGTCTCACTGTCTTGGCCGAGATGTTTCTGTATCTCCGACCAGACGGCAGGAGATTGAACAGATAGTGTCCGGGATGGGATGGGTCTTTGATGACATTATGAGCATTGAGAGCTGTAGATTGTCTCCAGGTCCGGTAGTTGAGTCCCAGTGATATGCTGGGCTGTCCCAATCACCCGTTGGAGGGCTTTGCGATCAGTCTGGAGCTAAAGTACCACACCGTCGTTCTGTATGTCTCAATTCAAGTCACTTTTTTTATTGTCATTTGGACCATAACTGCTGGTACAGTACATAGTAAAAATGAGACAATGTTTTTTCAGGACCATGACATTACAGTACAAAAACTGGACTGAACTACGTAAAAAAAAAAACACAGAAAAAGACTACACACCGACACAGGACTGCGTAAAGTGCACAAAACAATGCAGGCATTACGATAAATAATAAACAGGACAATAGGGCAGTAAGGTGTCAGTCCAGGCTCTGGGTATTGAGGAGTCTGATGACTTGGGGGAAGAAACTGTTACACAGTCTGGTCGTGAGAGCCCGAATGCTTCGGAGCCTTTTCCCAGACGGCAGGAGGGAGGAGAGATTGTATGAGGGGTTCATCGATAAGAGTGGGCCAGCAATTTCAAATCCTGATCACCCGTTGAAGTGCTTTGTGATCTGTCTTGCGGCAGGGAGATCATTCAATACGGTCTCCTTCGCACATGGATGGAAGTTGGCCAACAGCTTGTAACCCTGATCATTCATTGGAGTGCTTTGTGATCTGCCTTGCTGTGGTACCACACCATTTGTGTCGGCGCGTGGCCAAGTGGTTAAGGCGTTGGTCTAGTGATCTGAAGGTCGCTGGTTCGAGCCTCAGCTGAGACAGCGAGTTGTGTCCTTGAGCAAGGCACTCAACCACACGTTGCACTGCGACGACACCGGTGCCGAGCTGTATGGGTCCCAGTGCCCTTCCCTTGGACAACATCAGTGGCGTAGAGAGGGGAGACTTGCAGCCCGGGCAACTGCTGGTCTTCCATAAAAAAAACCTCGCCCAGGCGCAAGGCCCAAGGTGCCGATCCGTGGTCTATCGAGACTAAGGGAGGCCTACACACACACCATCATTCCATATGTCAGTGTGGCCTCCGTCGCACATCGAACAAAGTTGGACAGCAATGTCTAACCCTAATCACCCTTTGGTGTGCTTAGTGATCTGCCTTGCTGCAGCTAGACGTCATTCCCTGTGTCAGAATGGTCTCTATCGCACATCGATGAAAGTTTTTTTGGGGCAGGTGAGCTTCCCTTAACTGCCTCAGTACCTGTGCTTTATGTTCAGCAGGAAGATGGTTAACGGGGAGCTTGTGAGAGAGAGGGGGGAGGTGGTGAAAGGGTGGTGCCAGGACAATGTTTGAGAGAAACCTCAGCATCGGTGGGCTGGTTGTGTCAAGTCAGGTCACTCTTATTGTCATTTTGACCATCACTGCTGGTACAGTCCACAGTAAAAACGAGACAACGTTTTCTCGGGACCATGGTGCTACATGAAACGGTACAAAAACTAGACTGAACTACGTAAAAACAACACAGAAAAAAAACTACACTAGACTACAGACCTACCCAGGACTGCATAAAGTGCACAAAACAGTGCAGGGATTACAATAAATAATAAACAAGACAATAGGGCAGTAAATTGGTGTCAGTCCAGGCTCTGGGTATTGAGGAGTCTGATGGCTTCAGGGAAGAAACTGTTACACAGTCTGGTCGTGAGAGCCCGAATACTTCAGTGCCTTTTCCCAGATGTCAGAAGGGAGAAGAGTTTGTATGAGGGGTGAGAGGGGTCCTTCATAATGCTATTTGCTTTGCGGATGCAGTGTGTGGTGTAAATGTCTGTAATGGTGGGAAGAGAGACCCCGATGATCTTCTCAGCTGACCTCACTATCCTCTGCAGGGTCTTGCGATCCGAGACGGTGCAATTTCTGAACCAGGCAGTGATGCAGCTGCTCAGGATGCTCTCAATACAACCCCTGTAGAATGTGATGAGGATGGGGGGTGGGAGATGGACTTTCCTCAGCCTTCGCAGAAAGTAGAGACGCTGCTGGGCTTTCTTTGCTATGGAGCTGGTGTTGAGGGACCAGGTGAGATTCTCCGCCAGGCGAACACCAAGAAATTTGGTGATCTTAACGATCTCTACCGAGGAGCCGTCAATTTTCAGCAGGGAGTGGTCGCTCCGTGCCCTCCTGAAGTCAACAACCATCTCTTTTGTTTTGTTCACATTCAGAGACAGGTTGTTGGCTCTGCACCAGTCCGTTAGCCGCTGCACCTCCTCTCTGTAAGCTGACTCGTCGTTCTTGCTGATGACCGTTTGTGCCTGAACTGCTGAGTTCCTCCGGTGTGTCTGACGACTGAATATGCACCCCAGGCACAGGTGGGACCGTTGTTCTGTGGAGGTCCAAGATGAAGATGCTGCCTGGTTGGACTTGAGGCTTACCAGGACGCTGTCTGGCTTAGAGGGCGCGCGCTATCATGAGATAAACTTGGTTTGATCTCTCAGGAGCACCGGAGGCCGAGGGGAGATCTGATGGGAGGTTTACAAGATTTTGAGCGGCCTAGAGAGTGGACGGGGAGTATCTGTTTCCCAGGGTTGAAATGTCTAACACCAGAGGGCCTGTGTTGAAGGTGAGAGGGGGTAATTTCAGAGATGGAAATGAGGACAAGTTTTTGTACAGAGAGTGAAGGGTGCCTGCAATGCACTGCCTGGGGTGGTGGTGGAGGCCGATGCATTAGGGACTTATAAGAGACGTTTAGATAGGCACATGAATGTGAGGGAAAGGGAAGGACACGGACATTGTGTAGACAAGACGGGATTAGTTCAGCTGGCTGTTTGATTACTAATTTGTTGTGGGCCTGGGCCTGTCCCTGTGTCACCCTGTGTTCTAGGAATTGGGATGTTGTGTTGAAGTTGTATAAAGCGTTGGTGAGGTCTCACTTGGAGTACTGTGTGTAGTTCTGCTCACCGTCCGACAGGGAAGGAATCTCTGCAAGGCAGTTGTGCAGTATTAAGCTCACTGTTGTTACTGGGTGGTGCAGTGGAGATAAACGTCCCTACCAGAGGAGGTGTGAGGTGCTCCTTCCCTCCGCTAGCCTGCGGGTCACCCTGGGGCGAGGGGTAGCCCCTGCTTATCCCCCGATCAGGGTCAGGTGAAACCGTGGGAGCAGGTGGTGGACGGTCGTACAAGCAGCCGATGCAGATCACAAGTCGTGGTGATGTGACCACTGACGCCAGGTGGACAATCTCTGAAGAGTATTGATAATGGCTGGGGTCACCCGTCTTGTAAAGACACTGCCCAGAAGAAGACGATGGCAAACCATTTCTGTAGAAAAATTTGCCAAGAACAATCATGGTCATGGAAAGACCACAGTCGCTCTCGTCATACATAACAAATGAACGAACTTGTTATACACCATAACAAAAGGGTGCACTATGAGGTTGTTATAGCTGGGGGTAATGGAGGCAAGCTCCCACTACTTATTAAACGCACTCAGTGACGTGTGTCCCAAACAGCCTCTGACAACCAAGTCCAGCTCCCGGCCTTCACCTGTGATTTAGCTACTAAGCCCGGCGGGATTGTTTCTACTGACAGGAGAGGGGGGCAAAAGCACCTTCAAACCAGTCACTGCGGGCAGATGGGGCTTGTCAGCCGCGGTCGGCAGCTCATCTAGGAGAAGGAAAACTCCGATCTCAAACCTCTCACTGCCTTGCGGCCACAACCACTCACGGTGCGGCGGGGGGCTTCCGGAGTGATCCCCGAGGGAAAAATCCTGAGCTGGTGTCCCTGAGGCAGTCTGACGTTGAGTTCGACGCTGATCAGCAACTCCTGGTGCCGAACTGTATCGGTCTCTGCCGTTCCTTTGGGTTAATTGGCTGCGTGGAGAGCTCACTCTCCGTATCGTACTGCCCTGGCTTGCGTATCCAGACAGCTGGGACACACTATCCAGGGTCAACTCTGACCAACAAAAGCCAACACAATGCAGGGCGCACTCCTGCAGTATGCCAGCCCAGTGGGACGAGCCCTGTCCGAAGTTGCACAGCGCAATGTGTCCTGGGGCTTATCACACCTTTAGCATAGAGGAGTGGAGATAACAAGCTGTGTTTTTGATAGACTTTGCGGAGAATGGTTGCAGTGAGGATGGAGGCTGTTCATTTCCCCTGCTTTCTCATCGTAAACCAGAAAATCCTTATCCTATAATATGTAACTTCCTCCCAGTTTCTCACATCACCCACCTGCCACATCTATAACTTGCCAGCTTCCCTCTTCCTCCCTTCAAAGTGGATGTGCAGAGGATGTTTCCTATAGTGGGGGAGTCTCGGACCAGAGGACACAGATAGAGTGGATGTGGAGAGGATGTTTCCTATAGTGGGGGAGTCTAGGACCAGAGGGCAGAGATAGAGTGGATGTGGAGAGGATGTTTCTTATAGTGAGGGAGTCTAGGACCAGAGGGCACAGATAGAGTGGATGTGGAGAGGAAGTTTCCTGTAGTGGGGGAGTCTAGGACCAGAGGACATCGATAGAGTGGATGTGGAGAGGAAGTTTCCTGTAGTGGGGGAGTCTAGGACCAGAGGACACAGATAGAGTGTATGTGGAGAGGATGTTTCCTATAGTGGGGGAGTCTAGGACCAGAGGACACAGATAGAGTGGATGTGGAGAGGATGTTTCCTATTGTGGGGGAGTCTAGGACCAGAGGACACAGATAGAGTGGATGTGGAGAGGATGTTTCCTATAGTGGGGGAGTCTAGGACCAGAGGACACCGATAGAGTGGATGTGGAGAGGAAGTTTCCTGTAGTGGGGGAGTCTAGGACCAGAGGGCACAGATAGAGTGGACGTGGAGAGGAAGTTTCCTATAGTGGGTGAGTCTAGGACCAGAGGACACAGATAGAGTGGATGTGGAGAGGATGTTTCCTATAGTGGGGGAGTCTAGGACCAGAGGACACAGATAGAGTGGATGTGGAGAGGATGTTTCCTATTGTGGGGGAGTCTAGGACCAGAGGACACAGATAGAGTGGATGTGGAGAGGATGTTTCCTATAGTGGGGGAGTCTAGGAACAGAGGACACAACCTCAGAATCAAAAGACGCCCCTTTAGAACAGAGATGAGGAATTTCTTTGCCCAGAGGATGGTGAATCTGTGGAAATCAGTTGTGGAGGACAAGTCACTGAGCACATTTAAAGTGGAGGTTGATGGGCTCTTGATTAGTCAGGCTGTCAAATGTTAATGTGGAGAAGGCAGGAGAACGGGTTTGAGTGGGTTAATAAATCAGCCAGGATGGAATGTGGGGGGGTGGGGGGCAGTCTTGGTTGGCTGAATATTTCAGTTCTGCTGCTGCGTCAAATGGCCTTTCCAGACCTGATGAAGGATCTTGGCCTAAAACGTCAATTGTTTATTCCTCGCCATAGATGCTGCCTGACCTGCTGATTTCTGGCATTTTGTGTATGTCACTCTGGATTTCCAGCACCTGCTGAATCTCTTGCTTCTGCCACCCCGAAACTTCTTTCCTTTCAGTTTCTCATTCAGCCACCTCTCAAATGCTGTAACTGATTTATTTTGGTGAAACTCTTTCTGCATCCTCTTTAAAGTTTGTCGTCGACAGCTCTGATCTGCTAATTAAATTTGACGATGATACTACACTGATTGGCCTCATCTCAAACAATAACGAGGCAGCCTACAGGGAAGAAGTCATCTCCCTGACACAGTGGTGTCAAATAAACAAGCTCTCCCTCAATGTTGCAAAAACAAAAGAGCTGGTTGTGGATTACAGGAGGATCAGAGACGGCCTAATCTCTATTGACATCAGTGGATCTGGGGTTGAGAGGGTGAACAGTTCCTCGGCATAAACATCACTGAGGATCTCGCGTGGTCTGTACAAACCGGCTGTGTGGTGAAAACGGACAACAGCGCCTCTTTCACCTCAGACGGTTGAGGAAGTTCGGTATGGGCCCCCAAATCCTATAGGAATCATTCCCGTCTTTCCCAAATCCTAAGGACTTTCTACAGGGGCACAATTGAGAGCATCCTGACTGGCTGCGTCACTGCCTGGTACGGGAACTGTACCTCCCTCAATCACAGGACTCTGCAGGGAGTGGTGTGGACAGCCCAGCGCATCTGTTGATGTGAACTTCCCACTATTCAGGACATTTACAGAGACAGGTGTGTAAAAAGGGCCCGAAGGATCACTGGAGACCCGAGTCACCCCAACCACAAACTGTTCTAGCTGCTGCCATCCAGGAAACGGTACCGCAGCATAAAAGCCAGGACCGACAGGCTCCGGGACAGCTTCTTCCACCAGGCCATCAGACTGATTAATTCACGCTGACTTGAGTGTATTTCTATGTTACATTGACTTCTATTTATTATAAATTATTATTAATTACTATGATTTCACATTTACACAGAGACGTAACGTAAAGATCTTTAGTCCTCATGTATGTGAAAGATGTGCGAAATAAAGTCAATTCAATTCAGTTCAATACCCCAGGCACAGCCGAACCTTTGTTCTGTCAAAGTCCCAGTATTGAGTGCAGTGGTCCTGGAAGGATGTCGAGGTTTTGGAGAGGGTGCTGAAGAGGTTCACCGGGATGCTCCCTGGATTAGAGTGTGTGCAGAAGGAGATTCACCAGGATGCTGCCTGGATTAGAGAGGGTGCAGAGGAGATTCACCAGGATGCTGCCTGGATTAGAGAGGGTGCAGAGGAAATTTACCAGGATGCTGCCTGGTGTAGAGAGGGTGCAGAGGAAATTCACCAGGATGCTGCCTGGATTAGAGAGTGTGCAGAGGAGATTCACCAGGATGCTGCCTGGATTAGAGAGGGTGCAGAGGAGATTCACCAGGATGCTGCCTGGATTAGAGAGGGTGCAGAGGAGATTCACCAGGATGCTGCCTGGATTAGAGAGGGTGCAGAGGAGATTCACCGTGATGCTGCCTGGATTTGAGAGGGTGCAGAGGAGATTCACCAGGATGCTGCCTGGATTGGAGAGGGTGCAGAGGAGATTCACCAGGACGCTGCCTGGATTAGAGATGGTGCAGAGGAGATTCAGCAGGAAGCTGCCTGGTGTAGAGAGGGTGAACCATTCTCTTGTAAAGGTGCAAAGGTTTGAATCTGTTGGAATTCTTTGAGGAAATAACAGGCAGGCTCGACAATGGAGAACCGTGTACTTGGATTCTGAGAAGGCCTTTGAGGCCGATTGGCAGGAGGCAAAGAGTGGGAAGAAAGGGGGCCTTTTCTGGCTGCCTGCCGGTGACTAGTGGTCTGTGCTGGGACTGCTTCTTTTTACGTTATATGTCAATGATTCGGATGATGGAATTGATGGCTTTGTGGCGAAGTTTGCTAGGCAGAGGGGCAGGTAGTGTTGAGGATGTAGAGAGGCTACAGAAGGATTTAGACAGATCAGGAGAGTGGTCCCCAACCACCGGGCTGCGAGGAAATGATACGATTCGTCGGTATGAAACGATGTGAGTCAGCTGCACCTTTCCTCATTCCCCGTCACGCCCACCGTTGGACTTGAGCGCACGCGAGGTCATCAGTCGCCCAAACGCAGTGACACCCTCGCGCCGTGGTCACTGCGGGAAGCGCCGTTGCTACTGGACTGGAGTGCGGACAGATGGGCGCCACCTCTGAACCTGTTTAGCACACCGAATGTCCGTGGGGAACCCAGTGCTAAAATATTTGCAGTCGACCTAATTCGGGCTTAGGGTCTCGTAAGTAGCAGAGCAGCAACCTCGCTGCGATCTACTGAAAGTCATCCCTCGAGCCAAACTTCTGTCGGCCGATAGAACCTACGGGTTGGGGAGGGGCGGGCACGCCCTGTTGCAATCCTCGCTCGGTCGGTCGCTCTCTCCGGGTTGCGACTACTGCGGCCCCAGCACGGGGACCTCCGGCCCTGACCTTGTCCTCTCACCCCACCCACGACCAGCTGCACCCGGCCAAGGCATCTGGCGGCGGGCGGGAGGAAGTTCGGGCCCAGAGGCTGTCTAATGAGGCAATGAAGCCCTCAAAACTGCTTCGGCACCTTGAGTCCAAGCACCCTGCACTTCAAGACAAACCCGTTGAGTTTTTTGAGCGGAAAAAAACGTGAGCAAGCGGGACAGAATCAAGTGCTGAGAGCCACGAAAACTAAATTGCGGAACAGACTGGACATAAGGAACCTGCTTTGAGTATCGCTGTCTCCCGTCACCCCTCGATGGGACCGTCTTGTTGCAGGGAAACAAGGCCAAGGCTCCCACTGATTCAGCGATATTGGTGTGTTGCAATGATTTTATATGTTCATACAGGGAAAATATGCGCTGTGTGTTTAATATCCAAACGTCACTCAAAATGTTATGATGCTATTGTCTTGTAAGTGAGTTATCATTGACTTATCACTATATTCATGAGAGGAAAATATGCGGTGTGTGTTTAATATTAAATTAGTTAGATAAACCGTTTTGGAAACGAAATTAGTGTATCAGCCACTTACGAGTGACTCATAGTTGGCTTATCACCAATATTCCGGTCGTGTTTAACACCCCCTCCTCCTTTCACCCCCCCGTCGACCGTTCCGCAAGAACATTGTCAACATTAAACCGGTCCGCGGTGCAAGAAAGGTCGCTGGATTGGGAGAACGAGCATAGAAATGGCAGGTGGAATGGAGTGACGGGAAGTGTACGGCCGTGCCCTTTGGTAGAAGAAATGAAAGTGTTAGACCGTTTTCTAAAGGGGGAGAAAATCCAAAAGTCCGAGCTGCAAAGGGACTTGGGAGTCCTGGTGCAGTATTCCCAAGGGGTTAATTTGAAGGTTGAGTCAGTGGTGAGGAAGGCAAGTGTGATGTTGGCGTTCATTTCAAGAGGACTAGAATATAGAAACAAGGCTGTGATTTTTGAAGCTTTATAAGGCATTGGTGAGGCCTCAGTTGGAGTCTTGGGAACAGTTTTAGATACCTTATCTAAGAAAGGATGGGCTGACATTGGCGACGGCTCAACGGAGGTTCACAAAAAGTGATGCTGGGAGTGAAAGGCGTATGACGTAAGGAGCGTTTGATGGATCTGGGCATGAACTCACTGGAGTTCAGAAGAATGGGGGGTAGGTGGATTGAGTGGATGTGGAGAGGATGTTTCCTATAGTGGGGGGGGGGGAGTCTAGGACCAGAGGACACAGATAGAGTGGATGTGGAGAGAATGTTTCCTATAGTGGGGGAGTCTAGGACCAGAGGACACAGATAGAGTGGATGTGGAGAGGATGTTTCCTATAGTGGGGAGTCTAGGACCAGAGGACACAGATAGAGTGGATGTGGAGAGGATGTTTCCTATAGTGGGGGAGTCTAGGACCAGAAGACACAGATAGAGTGGATGTGGAGAGGATGTTTCCTATAGTGGGGGACTCCAGGACCAGAGGACGTGGATACAGTGGATGTGGAGAGGATGTTTCCTGTAGTGAGGGAGTCTAGGACCAGAGGACACAGATAGAGTGGATATGGAGAGGATGTTTCCTATAGTGGGGGAGTCTGGGACCAGAGGACACAGATAGAGTGGATGTGGAGAGGATGTTTCCTATAGTGGGGGAGTCTGAGACCAGAGGACACAGGTAGAGTAGATGTGGAGAGGTTGTTCCGTATAGTGGGGGAGTCTAGGACCAGAGGACACAGATAGAGTGGATGCGGAGAGGATGTTTCCTATAGTCGGGGAGTCTAGGATCAGAGAACACAGATAGAGTGGATGTGGAGACTGTGTTTCCTATAGTCGGGGAGTCTAGAACCAGAGGACATGGATAGAGTGGATGTGGAGAGGATGTTTCCTATAGTGGGGGAGTCTGGGACCAGAGGACACAGATAGAGTGGATGTGGAGAGGATGTTTCCTATAGTGGGGGAGTACATGAAAGTGAGGAAAATGGAAGGATATGGACATTGTGAGGGCAGAAGAGATTCGTTTAGTTGGCCATTTGATCACTAATTTAATACGTTCGTCACAACATTGTGGGCCGAAGGCCTGTTCCTGTGCTGTACAGTTCTGTGTCCTGGGAGATGGGATGTTATGTTGAAGTTGTACAAGACGTTGGAGAGACGCAGTTGGGAGTGTTGTCTGCAGTTCTGGGCACCGACCTACGGGGACGATATCAATAAGTTTGAAAGGGTGTTGCCGGGACTGGAGACCCTGAGTTATAGGAAAAGGTTCAACAGTTTAGGAGAAGAAGGTGATATTTGATAGGGGTGTACAAATTTATGAGGGTGTCGTCAGGCGAGAAGAATGGGGCATGGGTTCAGAATCAGAACCAGGCTTAATAACACTGGGCGATGTTGTGAAATTTGTTGTTTTTTTTTGTGATATGGAACAGGAAGAGTTATTCCCGAATCATTGAGTGTGTGCCTTCAGGCTCCTGTACCTCCTCCCTGATGGCAGAGGGGAAGAAGCTGTTCCTGAATCGTTGAGTGTGTGTCTTCAGGCTCCTGTACCTCCTCCCTGATGGCAGAGGGGAAGAAGCTGTTCCTGAATCGTTGAGTGTGTGTCTTCAGGCTCCTGTACCTCCTCCCTGATGGCGGAGGGGAAGAAGCTGTTCCTGAATTGCTGAGTGTGTGTCTTCAGGCTCCTGTACCTCCTCCCTGATGGCAGAGGGGAAGAAGCTGTTCCTGAATCGTTGAGTGTGTGTCTTCAGGCTCCTGTACCTCCTCCCTGATGGCAGAGGGGAAGAAGCTGTTCCTGAATCGTTGAGTGTGTGTCTTCAGGCTCCTGTACCTCCTCCCTGATGGCAGAGGGGAAGAAGCTGTTCCTGAATCATTGAGTGTGAGTCTTCAGGCTCCTGTACCTCCTCCCTGATGGCAGAGGGGAAGAAGCTGTTCCTGAATCACTGAGTGTGTGTCTTCAGGCTCCTGTACCTCCTGTACCATTGCTCCCTCAAGGTATCAATGAGAGCGAGGCATGACCTGGGTGATGGGTCGGGCAGGGGGGTGGCGGTCCTTAATGGTGGACGCTACCTTTTTGAGGTATCGCCTTTCGAAGATGTTCCCGGTGCCCACGGGGGAGCTGACTGGGTTTGAAAAACCCTCCGCAGCTGGTTCCAACTCTGCACAACCGCCTCCCCCACCCCCTACCAGACGGTGATGCAAATGTTTTGAGTCTTCTCCAGGGCAGTACACCTGTGGGGTATTTGCGAGGGATTAAAGGTGAAATATTTCAAGCTGGGAGGGCGCCTCCCGACTATCCTAGTTCCTCTGGCACTTTGTGCACGCTCCAGGCCTCTTGGCTCTCGTCTCCACGCTCCCGCGGCCTGCTTCTGTTCCCGTGACCTGATATTCGAGCGCAGTTTGTCGCCGTGGCGGATGGTCCTCGGGTCTGCGATTTACCCGCTGGCTTGCTGCTAGACTGCAGTGGCGGCTCTCGGTTTACTCAATGGCGTGCTGGGTGCCGTGGTGTCCGCGTTGCCTTGCCCTTTTGCTGAAGCTCGCGGCTTGACCTGCAGAATGGGCATCGGTGAGGTGTCATGCAGCATCCCGAGTGTTTTATTTCCCAAGGTTTTTTTTAGTGCTCGGACACTACTGTTTATTCAGTGTTCTGGTGTCATGGTTGATATCATGGTGTTCAGGAACAGTCTGTGCTAAATTGCGCTGAAAAAGGTACAACAGTGCCTCTTTCACCTCAGGCGGTTGAAGAGGTTTGGTGTGGGCCCCCAAATCCTAAGGACTTTCTACAGGGGCACAATTGAGAGCATCCTGAGTGGCTGCATCACTGCCTGTTACGGGGACCGTACCTCCCTCAATCGCAGGACTGCAAAGAGTGGTGTGGACAGCCCAGCGCATCTGTAGATGTGAACTTCCCACTATTCAGGACGTTTACAGAGACAGGTGTGTAAAAAGGGCCCGAAGGATCATTGGGGACCCTAGTCACCCCAACCACAAACTGTTCTAGCTGCTGCCATCCAGGAAACGGTACCGCAGCATAAAAGCCAGGACCAACAGGCTCCGGGACAGCTTCTTCCACCAGGCCATCAGACTGATTAATTTACGTTGGTCTGAGTGTATTTCTGTGTTATGGTCCAAGACCCTTCGTTGGGAACTGAACCTGGTGGTGTGGGTCCTGAGGCTCCTGTACCTTCTTCCTGATGGTTGAGGGGTAATAACTGTTCCTGAACCTGGTGGTGTGGGTCCTGAGGCTCCTATACCTCCTTCCTGATGGTCGAGGGGTAATAACTGTTCCTGAACCTGGTGGTGTGGGTCCTGAGGCTCCTGTACCTCCTTCCTGATAGTTGAGGGGTAATAACTGTTCCTGAACCTGGTGGTGTGGGTCCTGAGGCTCCTGTACCTCCTTCCTGATGGTTGAGGGGGAAATAACTGTTCCTGAACCTGGGGGTGTGGGTCCTGAGGCTCCTGTACCTCCTTCCTGATGGTTAAGGGGGTAATATCTGTTCCTGAACCTGGTGGTGTGGGTCCTGAGGCTCCTGTACCTCCTTCCTGATGGTTGAGGGGGTAATATCTGTTCCTGAATCTGGTGGTGTGGGTCCTGAGGCTCCTGTACCTCCTTCCTGATGGTTGAGGGGTTAATATCTGTTCCTGAACCTGGTGGTGTGGGTCCTGAGGCTCCTGTACCTCCTTCCTGGCAGCCAGTGAGAAGAGAGAATGACCTGGGAGGTGAAGGTCTAATCCAGATCAGAAACCTGTTTAATATCACCAGCATGTGTCATGAAATTTGCCATCATGCAGCAGTAGTACAGCGCAATACATAGTAGTAAAAAAACATTAGAGTAAATATAAATATTTTTAAAATTAATTAATTAAGTAGTGCAGAGAAAGAGAGAATAAAAAAATAGTGAGTTAGTGTTCACGGTTCAACGTCCATTCAGAAATCTGGTGTCAGAGGGGAAGAAGCTGTTCCTGAATCGTTGAGTGTGTGTCTTCAGGCTCCTGTACCTCCTCCCTGATGGCAGAGGGGAAGAAGCTGTTCCTGAATCGTTGAGTGTGTGTCTTCAGGCTCCTGTACCTCCTCCCCGATGGCAGAGGGGAAGAAGCTGTTCCTGAATCGTTGAGTGTGTGTCTTCAGGCTCCTGTACCTCCTCCCTGATGGCAGAGGGGAAGAAGCTGTTCCTGAATCGTTGAGTGTGTGTCTTCAGGCTCCTGTACCTCCTCTCTGATGGCGGAGGGGAAGAAGCTGTTCCTGAATCGTTGAGTGTGTGTCTTCAGGCTCCTGTACCTCCTCTCTGATGGCGGAGGGGAAGAAGCTGTTCCTGAATCGTTGAGTGTGTGTCTTCAGGCTCCTGTACCCCCTCCCTGATGGTGGCAATGAGAAGAGGGCACGTCCTGGGTGGTGCGGGGGAGGCGGCCCGTTAATGATGTACGCCGCCTTTTGGAGGCATCGCTCCTTGAAGACGACCTGGAATGCTGGGGAGAGCAGTGCCTGTGATGGAGCTGATAGTCCAGTAAACTTTCTCTGAGCTGCTTCTGAACAAGGAGACCAATAGTGGACAGCATTCCAGGTCTCAGCCTCGCAGATGGCAAAGTAAGATCCTTCCTCTTGTTCTCAAGCACTGGTAACGAGCGGTGACCCGCTGTTAACTCTCCCCAACTCTCGCTGCTTGAACCAATCTTCTGCTCAGGTGCTGGCCTGCTCAGGGCTCGCTTTTCCATCAAGATGGGGGGGGTTTCCTACTTTTTCAACCAAATTCAAAACCTAGAACAACAAACACACAAAGTGCTGGAGGAACTCAGCAGCCCAGGCAGCATCTGTGGAGAGGAATGTTTCCGGCTGAGAAATCTTTCCATCGGGAGAGGAAAGGATGCGGGAAGAAGCCGGAATCAGTAGGTGGGAGCGGAGGACGAGCAGGAAGGTTCACCAGGTGAAGCGAGGCGGGTGGGGGAGGGAAGGATGAAGTGGGAAGCTGGGAGGTGATAGGTGGAAAAGGCAAAGGACTGATGAAGAAGGAATCTGATAGGACAATGGAACGAGGGAGAAAGGGAAGGAGAAGGCGCACTGGGGGAGTTGAAGAGCAGGTGAAGAGAAAGTGGGTGGGTAATTGAAGATGAGGGAAGTTTGAAAGGCCCCCAAGAGGTCCACATCCTCGTCGTAGGGTTTGGAGGCTCGCGTGCCTCAACGACCCAGAGATCTCTCTTGGCTGGAGTCAGGGCTTTATGCTTTGGCCCTTGGTAGGGTCAGCCATGCCAAACAGGTCAAAGGGTAGAGGTCAGACTGAGTGTGGTCCACCGGTCCGCCAGGCTTTGTGGGGGGGGGTGGGGGGTTCAGCCTGGGGCTTAACAACCCTGACCGGTCAAACAAAACTGTTACAGAAACAGAACGGCGAATCCTTCAGCTTCTGATTTCGACTGAGGACTCTGAACCCCACCTGGGGCACAAAGAAATTAGAATTTTAATTTTTTTTGTTTATTTTCTATTTATTAGAGGTAACAAAAGAAATTGATGAAGGTAGGGCAGTGGAGAGGTAACAAAAGAAATCGATGAGGGTAGGGCAGTGGATGTCGTCTACATGGACTTTAGCAAAGCATTTGACAAGGTCCCTCATGAGAGACTCATCCAGAAAGTCATGAGGCATGGGATAAGTGGAACCTTGGCTGTTTGGATAAAAAATTGACTTAAAGGAAGAAAGTAGAGGGTAGTTGTGGAAGGAAAGTATTCTGCATGGAGGTTGGTGACTAGTGGAGTGCCGCAGGGATCTGTCCTGGGATCCCTGCTATTTGTGGTTTATTTAAATCACCTGGATGTAGAGGCGGAAGGATGGGTGAGTAAGTTTGTGGATGACATGAAGATTGGAGGAGTTGTGTATGGAGCTGTAGGTTGTCGAAGGTTACAAGAGGATATAGACAGGCTGCTGAGTTGGGCAGAAAAATGGCAGATGGAGTTCAATCCAGCTAAGTGTGAGGTGATTCATTTTGGAAGGACAAACCAGAAGACTGAGTACAGGATTAATGGTCAGTTACTTAAGAGTGTGGGTGAACAAAGGGACCTTGGGGTTCAAATCCATACATCCCTCAAGGTCGCTGCGCAGGTTGATAAGGTAGTTAAGAAGGCCTGTGGGATGCTAGGCTTCATTAACAGGGGGATTGAGTTCATGAGTAGAGAGGTCATGTTGCAACTCTGCAAATCTCTGGTGAGACCGCACTTAGAGTATTGTGTTCAATTCTGGTCACCTCATTATAGGAAGGATGTGGAAGCTATGGAGAGGGTGCAGAGGAGATTTACCAGGTCGTTGCCTGGTTTGGAGAACAAGTCATATGAAGCAAGGTTAGCAGAGCTGGGACTTTTCTCTTTGGAGTGTAGAAGAATGAGAGGAGACTTGATAGAGGTCTACAAGATTATGAGAGCCATAGATAGGGTGGATAGTCAGTACCTGTTTCCCAGGGCACCAATAGCCAACACCGGAGGGCATAGGTATAAAACTAAGGGAGGGAAGTTTAGGGGAGACATCAGGGGTAAGTTTTTTACAGAGAGGGTGTGAGTGTGTGGAATGACTTGCCAGGGATGGTGGTGGAGGCTAAAACATTAGGGGTATTTAAGAACCTCTTAGACGGGCACACGGATGAAAGAAAAATGGAGGGTTATGGGGTAGTGTGGGTTTAGTACTTTTTTTTATATGGGTCGGCACAACATGGAGGGCTGAAGGGCCTGTACTGTGCTGTAGTGTTCTATGGTTCTTAATCCATCTCACGACATGAGGGAGTAAAAATCTTTATGTTGCGTCTCTTGTCGCGTTGTACAAGCAATAAGGAAGGGAAGTGAGGGAGGATATTGCCAAAACACTAAGATTGTGTTTAGAATTGTTTTGTGTGCAAGTACAGTCAGATCGATGTGTATTGATAAATCTGATGGCCTGGCTGGACCGGACCCGGCCTGTTGGTTCTGGTCCTAATGCTGCGGTACCATTTGCCAGACAGAAGCAGTTTGTGGTTGGGGTGGCTGGGAGTCCCTGAAGATTCTCCTGGGCCCTTTTTCACGCACCCGCTGCCGTAAATGTCCTCGGTAGAGGAAAGCTCACGTCCACAGGTGCGCTGGACCTTCCGCACCACTCTCCGCAGCGCCCTGCGGTCAAGGGAGGTACAGTTCCCGTACCAGGCGGTGACACAGCCAGTCAGGATGCTCCTGATGGTGCCTCTGCAGAAGGTTCTGAGGATTTGGGGAGTCGTGGCGAACTTCCTCAGTCGTCCGAGATGAAAAGGGGCGTTCACGGACTCCCAATGGCAGAGGGGAAGAAGCTGTTCCTGAATTGTTGAATGTCTTCAGGCTCCTGTACCTCCTCCCTGATGGCAGAGGGGAAGAAGCTGTTCCTGAATCGTTGAGTGTGTGTCTTCAGGCTCCTGTACCCCCTCCCTGATGGCAGAGGGGAAGAAGCTGTTCCTGAATCGTTGAGTGTGTGTCTTCAGGCTCCTGTACCTCCTCTCTGATGGCAGAGGGGAAGAAGCTGTTCCTGAATCGTTGAGTGTGTGTCTTCAGGCTCCTGTACCTCCTCCCTGATGGCAGAGGGGAAGAAGCTGTTCCTGAATCGTTGAGTTTGTGTCTTCAGGCTCCTGTACCTCCTCCCTGGTGGCAGAGGGGAAGAAGCTGTTCCTGAATCGTTGAGTGTGTCTCTTCAGGCTCCTGTACCTTCTCCCTGATGGCAGAGGGGAAGAAGCTGTTCCTGAATCGTTGAGTGTGTGTCTTCAGGCTCCTGTACCTCCTCCCTGATGGCAGAGGGGAAGAAGCTGTTCCTGAATCGTTGAGTGTGTGTCTTCAGGCTCCTGTACCTCCTCCCTGATGGCAGAGGGGAAGAAGCCGTTCCTGAATCGTTGAGTGTGTGCCTTCAGGCTCCTGTACCTCCTCCCAGATGGCAGAGGGGAAGGAGCTGTTCCTGAATCGTTGAGTGTGTTTCTTCAGGCTCCTGTACCTCCTCCCTGATGGCAGAGGGGAAGAAGCTGTTCCTGAATCGTTGAGTGTGTGTCTTCAAGCTCCTGTACCCCCTCCCTGATGGCAGAGGGGAAGAAGCTGTTCCTGAATCGTTGAGTGTGTGTCTTCAGGCTCCTGTACCTCCTCCCTGATGGCAGAGGGGAAGAAGCTGTTCCTGAATTGTTGAGTGTGTGTCTTCAGGCTCCTGTACCTCCTCCCTGATGGCAGAGGCGAAGAAGCCGTTCCTGAATCGTTGAGTGTGTGTCTTCAGGCTCCTGTACCTCCTCCCTGATGGCAGAGGGGAAGAAGCTGTTCCTGAATCGTTGAGTGTGTGTCTTCAGGCTCCTGTACCTCCTCCCTGATGGCAGAGGGGAAGAAGCTGTTCCTGAATCGTTGAGTGTGTGTCTTCAGGCTCCTGTACCTCCTCCCTGATGGCAGAGGGGAAGAAGCTGTTCCTGAATTGTTGAGTGTGTGTCTTCAGGCTCCTGTACCTCCTCCCTGATGGCAGAGGCGAAGAAGCCGTTCCTGAATCGTTGAGTGTGTGTCTTCAGGCTCCTGTACCCCCTCCCTGATGGCAGAGGGGAAGAAGCTGTTCCTGAATCGTTGAGTGTGTATCTTCAGGCTCCTGTACCCCCTCCCTGATGGCAGAGGGGAAGAAGCTGTTCCTGAATCGTTGAGTGTGTGTCTTCAGGCTCCTGTACCCACTCCCTGATGGAGGAGGGGAAGAAGCTGTTCCTGAATCGTTGAGTGTGTGTCTTCAGGCTCCTGTACCTCCTTCCTGGTGGCAGAGGGGAAGAAGCTATTCCTGAATCGTTGAGTGTGTGTCTTCAGGCTCCTGTACCTCCTCCCTGATGGCAGAGGGGAAGAAGCTGTTCCTGAATCGTTGAGTGTGTGTCTTCAGGCTCCTGTACCTCCTCCCTGATGGCAGAGGGGAAGAAGCCATTCCTGAATCGTTGAGTGTGTGTCTTCAGGCTCCTGTACCTCCTCCCTGATGGCAGAGGGGAAGAAGCTGTTCCTGAATCGTTGAGTGTGTGTCTTCAGTCTCCTGTACCTCCTCCCTGATGGCAGAGGGGAAGAAGCTGTTCCTGAATCGTTGAGTGTGTGTCTTCAGGCTCCTGTACCTCCTCCCTGCTGGCAGAGGGGAAGAAGCTGTTCCTGAATCGCTGAGTGTGTGTCTTCAGGCTCCTGTACCCCCTCCCTGATGGCAGAGGGGAAGAAGCTGTTCCTGAATCGCTGAGTGTGTGTCGTCAGGCTCCTGTACCTCCTCCCTGATGGCAGAGGGGAAGAAGCTGTTCCTGAATCGTTGAGTGTGTGTCTTCAGGCTCCTGTACCTCCTCCCTGATGGTAGAGGGGAAGAAGCTGTTCCTGAATCGTTGACTGTGTGTCTTCAGGCTCCTGTACCTCCTCCCTGATGGCAGAAGGGAAGAAGCTGTTCCTGAATCGTTGAGTGTGTGTCTTCAGGCTCCTGTACCTCCTCCCTGATGGCAGAGGGGAAGAAGCTGTTCCTGAATCGTTGAGTGTGTGTCTTCAGGCTCCTGTACCTCCTCCCTGATGGCAGAGGGGAAGAAGCCGTTCCTGAATCGTTGAGTGTGTGCCTTCAGGCTCCTGTACCTCCTCCCAGATGGCAGAGGGGAAGGAGCTGTTCCTGAATCGTTGAGTGTGTTTCTTCAGGCTCCTGTACCACCTCCCTGATGGCAGAGGGGAAGGAGCTGTTTCTGAATTGCTCAGTGTGTGTCTTCAGGCTCCTGTACCTCCTCCCTGATGGCAGAGGGGAAGA
>NW_026780257.1:0-45759 GCF_030144855.1 Hypanus sabinus | reverse complement strand
GCAGCAATGTCCTCAACTACATCCCTCTGCAATTTCCTCCTCCACATCCTTCTCCAATCTCCTCCACTACATCACCAATCTCCTCCACCACATCCTTCTCCAATCTCCTCCACCACATCCTTCAACAAACTCCTCCACCACATACTTCAACAAACCCCTCCACAACATCGTTCAGCAATCTCGTCAACAAATCCTTCAGCAAACTCCTCCACAAATCCCTCTTTAATCTCCTCCACAAGATCTATCTGCAATCTCCTCCAGCACATCCCTCTGCAATCTACTCCACAGCATAATTCAGCAATCTCCTCCACAACATCCTTCAGCAATCTCCTCCAAACACATCCTTCTATAAAGTCCTCCACCACATCCTTCAACATACTACTCCACCACATCGTTCAGCAATGTCCTCAACTACATCCCTCTGCAATTTCCTCAACTACATTCTTCTACAATCTCCTCCACCACATCTTTCTCCAATCTCCACCACCACATCCTTCTCCAGTCTCCTCCACCACATCCTTCAGCAATCTCCTACACCACATCCCACTGCAATCTCCTCCAACACATCCTTTAGCAATCTCCCCCACCACATCCCTCTGCAATTTTGTCCACCACATCCTTCAGCAATCTCCTCCACCACATCCTTTAGCAATCTCCTCCACCAAATCCCTCTGCAATTGTGTCCACCATATCCCTCTGCAATCTCCTCCACCACATCCCTCAGCAACCACATTCACCCACATCCTTCAGTAATCTGCTCCACCACATCGCTCTGCAATCTGTTCCACCACATCTCTCTGCCAACTCCTCCACCACATCCTTCAACAAACTCCTCCACCACATCCTTCAGCAATCTCCTACACCCAATCCTTCAACAAATTCCTCCAACAAATCCACTGCAATTTCCTCCAACACATCCTTCAGCAATCTCCACCACATTCTTCAGAAATCTCCTCCACCACATACTTCTGCAATCTCACCCACCACATACTTCTGCAAATGCCTCCAACAAATCCTTCGGCAATCTCCTCTACCACAATCCTCTGCAATCTCCACCACCACATCCTTCAGCAATTTCTTCCAAAACAATCCTCTGCAATTGTCTCTACCACATCCTTCAGCAATCCCGTCCTCCAAATCCCTCTGTAATCTCCTCCACCAGATCCTTTTGCAATCTCCTCCAGCACATCCCTCTGCAATCTCCTCCACAGCATAATTCAGCAATTTCCTTCACAAAATCCTTCAGCAATCTCTTCCAACACATCCTTCAATAAACTCCACCACCACATCCTTCAACATACTCCTCCACCACATCCTTCAACATACTCTCCACCACTTCGACCAGCAAACTCCTCCAACACATCCTTCAGCAATCCACCTCCACCCATATTCTTCAACATGCTCCTCCACCACATCATTCAGTACACTCCTCCATCATATCCTTCAGCAGACTCCTCCACGACAGAAATCAGCAATGTCCTCAACTACATCCCTCTGCAATTTTCCTCCTCCACATCTTCTCCAATCTCCTCCACTACATCACCAATCTCCTCCACCACATCCTTCTCAGTCTCCTCCACCACATCCTTCAGCAATCTCCTCCACCACATCCCACTGCAATCTCCTCCAACACATCCTTTCGCAATCTCCCCCACCACATCCCTCTGCAATTTTGTCCACCACATCCTTCAGCAATCTCCTCCACCGCATCCTTTAGCAATCTCCTCCACAAAATCCCTCTGCAATTGTGTCCACCATATCCCTCTGCAATCTCCTCCACCACATCCCTCAGCAACCACATTCACCACATCCTTCAGTAATCTGCTCCACCACATCGCTCTGCAATCTGTTCCACCAGATCTCTCTGCCAACTCCTCTACCACATCCTTCAATAAACTCCTCCACCATATCCCTTCAGCAATCTCCTACAGCAAATCGTTCAGCACACTTCTCCACCAAATCCCTCTGCAATCTCCTCCAACACATCCTTCAGCTACCTCCACCACATTCTTCAGAAATCTCCTCCACCACATCCCACTGCAATCTCCTCCACCACATCCTTCAGCAATCTCCTCCACCACATCCCTCTGCAATTTCCTCCACCATATCCCTCTGCAAATCTCCTCCACCACATCCCTCAGCAATCACATTCACCACATCCTTCAGTAATCTGCTCCACCACATCCCTCTGCAATCTGTTCCACCACATCTCTCTGCCAACTCCTCCACCACATCCTTCAATAAACTCCTCACCATATCCTTCAGCAATCTCCTACAGCAAATCGTTCAGCAAACTCCTCCACCAAATCCCTCTGCAATCTCCCTCCAACACATCCTTCAGCAATCTCCACCACATGCTTCAGAAATCTCCTCCACCACATACTTCTGCAATCTCACCCACCACTTCCTTCTGCAAATGCCTCCAACAAATCCTTCGCAATCTCCTCTACCACAATCCTCTGCAATCTCCACCACCACATCCTTCAGCAATTTCTTCCAACACAATCCTCTGCAATTGTCTCTACCAGATCCTTCAGCAATCCCGTCCTCCAAATCCCTCTGTAATCTCCTCCACCAGATCCTTTTGCAATCTCCTCCAGCACATCCCTCTGCAATGTCCTCCACAGCATAATTCAGCAATTTCCTTCACAAAATCCTTCAGCAATCTCTTCCAACACATCCTTCAATAAACTCCACCACCACATCCTTCAACATACTCCTCCACCACTTCGATCAGCAAACTCCTCCAACACATCCTTCAGCAATCACCTCCACCATATTCTTCAACATGCTCCTCCACCACATCATTCAGTACACTCCTCCATCATATCCTTCAGCAGACTCCTCCACGACAGAAAGCAGCAATGTCCTCAACTACATCCCCTCTGCAATTTCCTCCTCCACATCCTTCTCCAATCTCCTCCACTACATCACCAATCTCCTCCACCACATCCTTCTCCAATCTCCTCCACCACATCCTTCAACAAACTCCTCCACCACATACTTCAACAAACCCCTCCACAACATCGTTCAGCAATCTCGTCCAACAAATCCTTCAGCAAACTCCTCCACCAAATCCCTCTTTAATCTCCTCCACAAGATCTATCTGCAATCTCCTCCAGCACATCCCTCTGCAATCTACTCCACAGCATATTCAGCAATCTCCTCCACAACATCCTTCAGCAATCTCCTCCAACACATCCTTCTATAAAGTCCTCCACCACATCCTTCAACATACTACTCCACCACATCGTTCAGCAATGTCCTCAACTACATCCCTCTGCAATTTCCTCAACTACATTCTTCTACAATCTCCTCCACCACATCCTTCTCCAATCTCCACCACCACATCCTTCTCCAGTCTCCTCCACCACATCCTTTAGCAATCTCCCCCACCACATCCCTCTGCAATTTTGTCACCACATCCTTCAGCAATCTCCTCCACCACATCCTTTAGCAATCTCCTCACCAAATCCCTCTGCAATTGTGTCCACCATATCCCTCTGCAATCCTCCTCACCACATCCCCTCAGCAACCACATTCACCACATCCTTCAGTAATCTGCTCCACCACATCGCTCTGCAATCTGTTCCACCACATCTCTCTGCCAACTCCTCCACCACATCCTTCAACAAACTCCTCCACCCACATCCTTCAGCAATCTCCTACACCAATCCTTCAACAAATTCCTCCACCAAATCCCACTGCAATTTCCTCCAACACATCCTTCAGCAATCTCCACCACATTCTTCAGAAATCTCCTCCACCACATACTTCTGCAATCTCACCCACCACATACTTCTGCAAATGCCTCCAACAAATCCTTCGGCAATCTCCTCTACCACAATCCTCTGCAATCTCCACCACCACATCCTTCAGCAATTTCTTCCAAAACAATCCTCTGCAATTGTCTCTACCACATCCCTTCAGCAATCCCGTCCTCCAAATCCCTCTGTAATCTCCTCCACCAGATCCTTTTGCAATCTCCTCCAGCACATCCCTCTGCAATCTCCTCCACAGCATAATTCAGCAATTTCCTTCACAAAATCCTTCAGCAATCTCTTCCAACACATCCTTCAATAAACTCCACCACCACATCCTTCAACATACTCCTCCACCACATCCTTCAACATACTCCTCCACCACTTCGACCAGCAAACTCCTCCAACACATCCTTCAGCAATCACCTCCACCATATTCTTCAACATGCTCCTCCACCACATCATTCAGTACACTCCTCCATCATATCCTTCAGCAGACTCCTCCACGACAGAAATCAGCAATGTCCTCAACTACATCCCTCTGCAATTTCCTCCTCCACATCCTCTCCAATCTCCTCCACTACATCACCAATCTCCTCCACCACATCCTTCTCCAGTCTCCTCCACCACATCCTTCAGCAATCTCCTCCACCACATCCCACTGCAATCACCTCCAACACATCCTTTCGCAATCTCCCCCACCACATCCCTCTGCAATTTTGTCCACCACATCCTTCAGCAATCTCCTCCACCACATCCTTTAGCAATCTCCTCCACCAAATCCTCTGCAATTGTGTCCACCATATCCCTCTGCAATCTCCTCCACCACATCCTCAGCAACCACATTCACCACATCCCTTCAGTAATCTGCTCACCACATCGCTCTGCAATCTGTTCCACCAGATCTCTCTGCCAACTCCTCTACCACATCCTTCAATAAACTCCTCACCATATCCTTCAGCAATCTCCTACAGCAAATCGTTCAGCACACTTCTCCACCAAATCCCCTCTGCAATCTCCCTCCAACACATCCTTCAGCTACCTCCACCACATTCTTCAGAAATCTCCTCCACCACATCCCACTGCAATCTCCTCCACCACATCCTTCAGCAATCTCCTCCACCACATCCCTCTGCAATTTCCTCCACCATATCCCTCTGCAATCTCCTCCACCACATTCCCTCAGCAATCACATTCACCACATCCTTCAGTAATCTGCTCCACCACATCCCTCTGCAATCTGTTCCACCACATCTCTCTGCCAACTCCTCCACCACATCCTTCAATAACTCCTCCACCATATCCTTCAGCAATCTCCTACAGCAAAGCGTTCAGCAAACTCCTCCACCAAATCCCTCTGCAATCGCCTCCAACACATCCTTCAGCAATCTCCACCACATGCTTCAGAAATCTCCTCCACCACATACTTCTGCAATCTCACCCACCACTTCCTTCTGCAAATGCCTCCAACAAATCCTTCGGCAATCTCCATCTACCACAATCCTCTGCAATCTCCACCACCACATCCTTCAGCAATTTCTTCCAACACAATCCTCTGCAATTGTTCTCTACCAGATCCTTCAGCAATCCGTCCTCCAAATCCCTCTGTAATCTCCTCCACCAGATCCTTTTGCAATCTCCTCCAGCACATCCCTCTGCAATGTCCTCCACAGCATAATTCAGCAATTTCCTTCACAAAATCCTTCAGCAATCTCTTCCAACACATCCTTCAATAAACTCCACCACCACATCCTTCAACATACTCCTCCACCACTTCGATCAGCAAACTCCTCCAACACATCCTTCAGCAATCACCTCCACCATATTCTTCAACATGCTCCTCCACCACATCATTCAGTACACTCCTCCATCATATCCTTCAGCAGACTCCTCCACGACAGAAAGCAGCAATGTCCTCAACTACATCCCTCTGCAATTTCCTCCTCCACATCCTTCTCCAATCTCCTCCACTACATCACCAATCTCCTCCACCACATCCTTCTCCAATCTCCTCCACCACATCCTTCAACAAACTCCTCCACCACATACTTCAACAAACCCTCCACAACATCGTTCAGCAATCTCGTCCAACAAATCCTTCAGCAAACTCCTCCACCAAATCCCTCTTTAATCTCCTCCACAAGATCTATCTGCAATCTCCTCAGCACATCCCTCTGCAATCTACTCCACAGCATAATTCAGCAATCTCCTCCACAACATCCTTCAGCAATCTCCTCCAACACATCCTTCTATAAAGTCCTCCACCACATCCCTTCAACATACTAATCCACCACATCGTTCAGCAATGTCCTCAACTACATCCCTCTGCAATTTCCTCAACTACATTCTTCTACAATCTCCTCCACCACATCCTTCTCCAATCTCCACCACCACATCCTTCTCCAGTCTCCTCCACCACATCCCACTGCAATCTCCTCCAACACATCCTTCTGCAATCTCCCCCACCACATCCCTCTGCAATTTTGTCCACCACATCCTTCAGCAATCTCCTCCACCACATCCTTTAGCAATCTCCTCCACCAAATCCCTCTGCAATTGTGTCCACCATATCCCTCTGCAATCTCCTCCACCACATCCCTCAGCAACCACATTCACCACATCCTTCAGTAATCTGCTCCACCACATCGCTCTGCAATCTGTTCCACCACATCTCTCTGCCAACTCCTCGACCACATCCTTCAACAAACTCCTCCACCACATCCTTCAGCAATCTCCTACACCAAATCCTTCACAAATTCCTCACCAAATCCCTCTGCAATCTCCTCCAACACATCCTTCAGCAATCTCCCCCACCACATCCCTCTGCAATTTTGTCCACAACATCCTTCAGCAATCTCCTCCACCACATCCTTTAGCAATCTCCTCCACCATATTCTTCAACATACTCCTCCACCACATCATTCAATACACTCCTCCATCATATCCTTCAGCAGACTCCTCCACGACTGAAATCAGCAATGTCCTCAACTACATCCCTCTGCAATTTCCTCCTGCACATCCTTCTACAATCTCCTCCACCACATCCTTCAGCAATCTCCTCAACCACATCCTTCTCCAATCTCCTCCACCACATCCCTCAGCAATCACATCCACCACATCCTTCAGTAATCTGCTCCACCACATCCTTTAGCAATCTCCTCCACTAAATCCTTCAACAAACTCGTCCACCACGTACTTCAGCAAACTCCTCCACCATATCCTTCAGCAATCTCCTCCACCACATCCTTCTGCAATCTCGTCCACCACATTCTTCACCAATCACCTGCACCACATCCTTCTGCAGTGTCCTGCACCACATCATTCATGCAATGTCCTCCACCACATACGTCTGAAATCTCCAGCACAACATCCTTCTCCAGCCTCCTCCACCACCTTCTTCAGCAATCACCTCCACCACATACTTCTGCAATCTCTTCCACCACATACTTCTGCAAATGCCTCCAACAAATCCTTCGGCCAATCTCCTCTACCACAATCCTCTGCAATCTCCACCACCACATCCTTCAGCAATTTCCTCCACGAAATCCCTCTTTAATCTCCTCCACAAGATCCATCTCCAATCTCCTCCACCACATCCTTCTCCAATCTCCTCCAACACATCCTTCAGCAATCACCTCCACCATATTCTTCAACATACTCCTCCACCACATCATTCAGTACACTACTCCATCATATCCTTCAGCAGACTCCTCCACGACAGAAATCAGCAATGTCCTCAACTACATCCCTCTGCAATTTCCTCCTCCACATCCTTCTCCAACCTCCTCCACCACATGCTTCAGCAATCTCCTCCACCACATCCTTCTGCAGTCACCTCCACCACATCCTTCTGCAATTTTTTCCAACACAACCCTCTGCAAATGCCTCCAACACATCCTTCGGCAATCTCCTCCAGCACATTCTTCAGATATCTCCTCCACCACATCCTTCTGCAATTTCGTCCACCATATCCCTCTGCAATCTCCTCTACCACATCCCTCAGCAATCACATTCACCACATCTTCAGTAATCTGCTCCACCACATCCCTCTGCAATCTGTTCCACCACATCTCTCTGCCAACTCCTCCACCACATCCTTCAATAAACTCCTCCACCATATCCTTCAGCAATCTCCTACAGCAAATCGTTCAGCAAACTCCTCCACCAAATCCCTCTGCAATCTCCTCCAACACATCCTTCAGCAATCTCCACCACACGCTTCAGAAATCTCCTCCACCACATACTTCTGCAATCTCACCCACCACTTCCTTCTGCAAATGCCTCCAACAAATCCTTCGGCAATCTCCTCTACCACAATCCTCTGCAATCTCCACCACCACATCCTTCAGCAATTTCTTCCAACACAATCCTCTGCAATTGTCTCTACCAGATCCTTCAGCAATCCCGTCCTCCAAATCCCTCTGTAATCTCCTCCACCAGATCCTTTTGCAATCTCCTCCAGCACATCCCTCTGCAATGTCCTCCACAGCATAATTCAGCAATTTCCTTCACAAAATCCTTCAGCAATCTCTTCCAACACATCCTTCAATAAACTCCACCACCACATCCTTCAACATACTCCTCCACCACTTCGATCAGCAAACTCCTCCAACACATCCTTCAGCAATCACCTCCACCATATTCTTCAACATGCTCCTCCACCACATCATTCAGTACACTCCTCCATCATATCCTTCAGCAGACTCCTCCACGACAGAAAGCAGCAATGTCCTCAACTACATCCCTCTGCAATTTCCTCCTCCACATCCTTCTCCAATCTCCTCCACTACATCACCAATCTCCTCCACCACATCCTTCTCCAATCTCCTCCACCACATCCTTCAACAAACTCCTCCACCACATACTTCAACAAACCCCTCCACAACATCGTTCAGCAATCTCGTCCAACAAATCCTTCAGCAAACTCCTCCACCAAATCCCTCTTTAATCTCCTCCACAAGATCTATCTGCAATCTCCTCCAGCACATCCCTCTGCAATCTACTCCACAGCATAATTCAGCAATCTCCTCCACAACATCCTTCAGCAATCTCCTCCAACACATCCTTCTATAAAGTCCTCCACCACATCCTTCAACATACTACTCCACCACATCGTTCAGCAATGTCCTCAACTACATCCCTCTGCAATTTCCTCAACTACATTCTTCTACAATCTCCTCCACCACATCCTTCTCCAATCTCCACCACCACATCCTTCTCCAGTCTCCTCCACCACATCCTTCAGCAATCTCCTACACCACATCCCACTGCAATCTCCTCCAACACATCCTTTAGCAATCTCCCCCACCACATCCCTCTGCAATTTTGTCCACCACATCCTTCAGCAATCTCCTCCACCACATCCTTTAGCAATCTCCTCCACCAAATCCCTCTGCAATTGTGTCCACCATATCCCTCTGCAATCTCCTCCACCACATCCCTCAGCAACCACATTCACCACATCCTTCAGTAATCTGCTCCACCACATCGCTCTGCAATCTGTTCCACCACATCTCTCTGCCAACTCCTCCACCACATCCTTCAACAAACTCCTCCACCACATCCTTCAGCAATCTCCTACACCCAATCCTTCAACAAATTCCTCCAACAAATCCCACTGCAATTTCCTCCAACACATCCTTCAGCAATCTCCACCACATTCTTCAGAAATCTCCTCCACCACATACTTCTGCAATCTCACCCACCACATACTTCTGCAAATGCCTCCAACAAATCCTTCGGCAATCTCCTCTACCACAATCCTCTGCAATCTCCACCACCACATCCTTCAGCAATTTCTTCCAAAACAATCCTCTGCAATTGTCTCTACCACATCCTTCAGCAATCCCGTCCTCCAAATCCCTCTGTAATCTCCTCCACCAGATCCTTTTGCAATCTCCTCCAGCACATCCCTCTGCAATCTCCTCCACAGCATAATTCAGCAATTTCCTTCACAAAATCCTTCAGCAATCTCTTCCAACACATCCTTCAATAAACTCCACCACCACATCCTTCAACATACTCCTCCACCACATCCTTCAACATACTCCTCCACCACTTCGACCAGCAAACTCCTCCAACACATCCTTCAGCAATCACCTCCACCATATTCTTCAACATGCTCCTCCACCACATCATTCAGTACACTCCTCCATCATATCCTTCAGCAGACTCCTCCACGACAGAAATCAGCAATGTCCTCAACTACATCCCTCTGCAATTTCCTCCTCCACATCCTTCTCCAATCTCCTCCACTACATCACCAATCTCCTCCACCACATCCTTCTCCAGTCTCCTCCACCACATCCTTCAGCAATCTCCTCCACCACATCCCACTGCAATCTCCTCCAACACATCCTTTCGCAATCTCCCCCACCACATCCCTCTGCAATTTTGTCCACCACATCCTTCAGCAATCTCCTCCACCGCATCCTTTAGCAATCTCCTCCACCAAATCCCTCTGCAATTGTGTCCACCATATCCCTCTGCAATCTCCTCCACCACATCCCTCAGCAACCACATTCACCACATCCTTCAGTAATCTGCTCCACCACATCGCTCTGCAATCTGTTCCACCAGATCTCTCTGCCAACTCCTCTACCACATCCTTCAATAAACTCCTCCACCATATCCTTCAGCAATCTCCTACAGCAAATCGTTCAGCACACTTCTCCACCAAATCCCTCTGCAATCTCCTCCAACACATCCTTCAGCTACCTCCACCACATTCTTCAGAAATCTCCTCCACCACATCCCACTGCAATCTCCTCCACCACATCCTTCAGCAATCTCCTCCACCACATCCCTCTGCAATTTCCTCCACCATATCCCTCTGCAATCTCCTCCACCACATCCCTCAGCAATCACATTCACCACATCCTTCAGTAATCTGCTCCACCACATCCCTCTGCAATCTGTTCCACCACATCTCTCTGCCAACTCCTCCACCACATCCTTCAATAAACTCCTCCACCATATCCTTCAGCAATCTCCTACAGCAAATCGTTCAGCAAACTCCTCCACCAAATCCCTCTGCAATCTCCTCCAACACATCCTTCAGCAATCTCCACCACACGCTTCAGAAATCTCCTCCACCACATACTTCTGCAATCTCACCCACCACTTCCTTCTGCAAATGCCTCCAACAAATCCTTCGGCAATCTCCTCTACCACAATCCTCTGCAATCTCCACCACCACATCCTTCAGCAATTTCTTCCAACACAATCCTCTGCAATTGTCTCTACCAGATCCTTCAGCAATCCCGTCCTCCAAATCCCTCTGTAATCTCCTCCACCAGATCCTTTTGCAATCTCCTCCAGCACATCCCTCTGCAATGTCCTCCACAGCATAATTCAGCAATTTCCTTCACAAAATCCTTCAGCAATCTCTTCCAACACATCCTTCAATAAACTCCACCACCACATCCTTCAACATACTCCTCCACCACTTCGATCAGCAAACTCCTCCAACACATCCTTCAGCAATCACCTCCACCATATTCTTCAACATGCTCCTCCACCACATCATTCAGTACACTCCTCCATCATATCCTTCAGCAGACTCCTCCACGACAGAAAGCAGCAATGTCCTCAACTACATCCCTCTGCAATTTCCTCCTCCACATCCTTCTCCAATCTCCTCCACTACATCACCAATCTCCTCCACCACATCCTTCTCCAATCTCCTCCACCACATCCTTCAACAAACTCCTCCACCACATACTTCAACAAACCCCTCCACAACATCGTTCAGCAATCTCGTCCAACAAATCCTTCAGCAAACTCCTCCACCAAATCCCTCTTTAATCTCCTCCACAAGATCTATCTGCAATCTCCTCCAGCACATCCCTCTGCAATCTACTCCACAGCATAATTCAGCAATCTCCTCCACAACATCCTTCAGCAATCTCCTCCAACACATCCTTCTATAAAGTCCTCCACCACATCCTTCAACATACTACTCCACCACATCGTTCAGCAATGTCCTCAACTACATCCCTCTGCAATTTCCTCAACTACATTCTTCTACAATCTCCTCCACCACATCCTTCTCCAATCTCCACCACCACATCCTTCTCCAGTCTCCTCCACCACATCCTTTAGCAATCTCCCCCACCACATCCCTCTGCAATTTTGTCCACCACATCCTTCAGCAATCTCCTCCACCACATCCTTTAGCAATCTCCTCCACCAAATCCCTCTGCAATTGTGTCCACCATATCCCTCTGCAATCTCCTCCACCACATCCCTCAGCAACCACATTCACCACATCCTTCAGTAATCTGCTCCACCACATCGCTCTGCAATCTGTTCCACCACATCTCTCTGCCAACTCCTCCACCACATCCTTCAACAAACTCCTCCACCACATCCTTCAGCAATCTCCTACACCCAATCCTTCAACAAATTCCTCCACCAAATCCCACTGCAATTTCCTCCAACACATCCTTCAGCAATCTCCACCACATTCTTCAGAAATCTCCTCCACCACATACTTCTGCAATCTCACCCACCACATACTTCTGCAAATGCCTCCAACAAATCCTTCGGCAATCTCCTCTACCACAATCCTCTGCAATCTCCACCACCACATCCTTCAGCAATTTCTTCCAAAACAATCCTCTGCAATTGTCTCTACCACATCCTTCAGCAATCCCGTCCTCCAAATCCCTCTGTAATCTCCTCCACCAGATCCTTTTGCAATCTCCTCCAGCACATCCCTCTGCAATCTCCTCCACAGCATAATTCAGCAATTTCCTTCACAAAATCCTTCAGCAATCTCTTCCAACACATCCTTCAATAAACTCCACCACCACATCCTTCAACATACTCCTCCACCACATCCTTCAACATACTCCTCCACCACTTCGACCAGCAAACTCCTCCAACACATCCTTCAGCAATCACCTCCACCATATTCTTCAACATGCTCCTCCACCACATCATTCAGTACACTCCTCCATCATATCCTTCAGCAGACTCCTCCACGACAGAAATCAGCAATGTCCTCAACTACATCCCTCTGCAATTTCCTCCTCCACATCCTTCTCCAATCTCCTCCACTACATCACCAATCTCCTCCACCACATCCTTCTCCAGTCTCCTCCACCACATCCTTCAGCAATCTCCTCCACCACATCCCACTGCAATCACCTCCAACACATCCTTTCGCAATCTCCCCCACCACATCCCTCTGCAATTTTGTCCACCACATCCTTCAGCAATCTCCTCCACCACATCCTTTAGCAATCTCCTCCACCAAATCCCTCTGCAATTGTGTCCACCATATCCCTCTGCAATCTCCTCCACCACATCCCTCAGCAACCACATTCACCACATCCTTCAGTAATCTGCTCCACCACATCGCTCTGCAATCTGTTCCACCAGATCTCTCTGCCAACTCCTCTACCACATCCTTCAATAAACTCCTCCACCATATCCTTCAGCAATCTCCTACAGCAAATCGTTCAGCACACTTCTCCACCAAATCCCTCTGCAATCTCCTCCAACACATCCTTCAGCTACCTCCACCACATTCTTCAGAAATCTCCTCCACCACATCCCACTGCAATCTCCTCCACCACATCCTTCAGCAATCTCCTCCACCACATCCCTCTGCAATTTCCTCCACCATATCCCTCTGCAATCTCCTCCACCACATCCCTCAGCAATCACATTCACCACATCCTTCAGTAATCTGCTCCACCACATCCCTCTGCAATCTGTTCCACCACATCTCTCTGCCAACTCCTCCACCACATCCTTCAATAAACTCCTCCACCATATCCTTCAGCAATCTCCTACAGCAAATCGTTCAGCAAACTCCTCCACCAAATCCCTCTGCAATCTCCTCCAACACATCCTTCAGCAATCTCCACCACATGCTTCAGAAATCTCCTCCACCACATACTTCTGCAATCTCACCCACCACTTCCTTCTGCAAATGCCTCCAACAAATCCTTCGGCAATCTCCTCTACCACAATCCTCTGCAATCTCCACCACCACATCCTTCAGCAATTTCTTCCAACACAATCCTCTGCAATTGTCTCTACCAGATCCTTCAGCAATCCCGTCCTCCAAATCCCTCTGTAATCTCCTCCACCAGATCCTTTTGCAATCTCCTCCAGCACATCCCTCTGCAATGTCCTCCACAGCATAATTCAGCAATTTCCTTCACAAAATCCTTCAGCAATCTCTTCCAACACATCCTTCAATAAACTCCACCACCACATCCTTCAACATACTCCTCCACCACTTCGATCAGCAAACTCCTCCAACACATCCTTCAGCAATCACCTCCACCATATTCTTCAACATGCTCCTCCACCACATCATTCAGTACACTCCTCCATCATATCCTTCAGCAGACTCCTCCACGACAGAAAGCAGCAATGTCCTCAACTACATCCCTCTGCAATTTCCTCCTCCACATCCTTCTCCAATCTCCTCCACTACATCACCAATCTCCTCCACCACATCCTTCTCCAATCTCCTCCACCACATCCTTCAACAAACTCCTCCACCACATACTTCAACAAACCCCTCCACAACATCGTTCAGCAATCTCGTCCAACAAATCCTTCAGCAAACTCCTCCACCAAATCCCTCTTTAATCTCCTCCACAAGATCTATCTGCAATCTCCTCCAGCACATCCCTCTGCAATCTACTCCACAGCATAATTCAGCAATCTCCTCCACAACATCCTTCAGCAATCTCCTCCAACACATCCTTCTATAAAGTCCTCCACCACATCCTTCAACATACTAATCCACCACATCGTTCAGCAATGTCCTCAACTACATCCCTCTGCAATTTCCTCAACTACATTCTTCTACAATCTCCTCCACCACATCCTTCTCCAATCTCCACCACCACATCCTTCTCCAGTCTCCTCCACCACATCCCACTGCAATCTCCTCCAACACATCCTTCTGCAATCTCCCCCACCACATCCCTCTGCAATTTTGTCCACCACATCCTTCAGCAATCTCCTCCACCACATCCTTTAGCAATCTCCTCCACCAAATCCCTCTGCAATTGTGTCCACCATATCCCTCTGCAATCTCCTCCACCACATCCCTCAGCAACCACATTCACCACATCCTTCAGTAATCTGCTCCACCACATCGCTCTGCAATCTGTTCCACCACATCTCTCTGCCAACTCCTCGACCACATCCTTCAACAAACTCCTCCACCACATCCTTCAGCAATCTCCTACACCAAATCCTTCAACAAATTCCTCCACCAAATCCCTCTGCAATCTCCTCCAACACATCCTTCAGCAATCTCCCCCACCACATCCCTCTGCAATTTTGTCCACAACATCCTTCAGCAATCTCCTCCACCACATCCTTTAGCAATCTCCTCCACCATATTCTTCAACATACTCCTCCACCACATCATTCAATACACTCCTCCATCATATCCTTCAGCAGACTCCTCCACGACTGAAATCAGCAATGTCCTCAACTACATCCCTCTGCAATTTCCTCCTGCACATCCTTCTACAATCTCCTCCACCACATCCTTCAGCAATCTCCTCAACCACATCCTTCTCCAATCTCCTCCACCACATCCCTCAGCAATCACATCCACCACATCCTTCAGTAATCTGCTCCACCACATCCTTTAGCAATCTCCTCCACTAAATCCTTCAACAAACTCGTCCACCACGTACTTCAGCAAACTCCTCCACCATATCCTTCAGCAATCTCCTCCACCACATCCTTCTGCAATCTCGTCCACCACATTCTTCACCAATCACCTGCACCACATCCTTCTGCAGTGTCCTGCACCACATCATTCATGCAATGTCCTCCACCACATACGTCTGAAATCTCCAGCACAACATCCTTCTCCAGCCTCCTCCACCACCTTCTTCAGCAATCACCTCCACCACATACTTCTGCAATCTCTTCCACCACATACTTCTGCAAATGCCTCCAACAAATCCTTCGGCAATCTCCTCTACCACAATCCTCTGCAATCTCCACCACCACATCCTTCAGCAATTTCCTCCACGAAATCCCTCTTTAATCTCCTCCACAAGATCCATCTCCAATCTCCTCCACCACATCCTTCTCCAATCTCCTCCAACACATCCTTCAGCAATCACCTCCACCATATTCTTCAACATACTCCTCCACCACATCATTCAGTACACTACTCCATCATATCCTTCAGCAGACTCCTCCACGACAGAAATCAGCAATGTCCTCAACTACATCCCTCTGCAATTTCCTCCTCCACATCCTTCTCCAACCTCCTCCACCACATGCTTCAGCAATCTCCTCCACCACATCCTTCTGCAGTCACCTCCACCACATCCTTCTGCAATTTTTTCCAACACAACCCTCTGCAAATGCCTCCAACACATCCTTCGGCAATCTCCTCCAGCACATTCTTCAGATATCTCCTCCACCACATCCTTCAACAAACTCCTCCATCATATCGTTCGGCAATCTCCTACAACAAATCGTTCAGCAAACCCCTCCACCAAATCCCTCTGCAATCTCCTCCAGCACATCCCTCTGCAATCTCCTCCAGAGCATAATTCAGCAATTGCCTTCACAAAATCCTTCAGCAATCTCTTCCAACACATTCTTCAATAAACTCCACCACCACATCCTTCAACATACTCCTCCACCACTTCGATCAGCAAACTCCTCCAACACATCCTTCAGCAATCACCTCCACCATATTCTTCAACATACTCCTCCACCACATCATTCAATACACTCCTCCATCATATCGTTCAGCAGATTCCTCCACGACAGAAATCAGCAATGTCCTCAACTACATCCCTCTGCAATTTCCTCCTGCACATCCTTCTACAATCTCCTCCACCACATCCTTCAGCAATCTCCTCAACCACATCCTTCACAAATCTCCTCCACCACATCCTTTAGCAATCTCCTCCACTAAATCCTTCAACAAACTCGTCCACCACGTACTTCAGCAAACTCCTCCACCATATCCTTCAGCAATCTCCTCCACCACATCCTTCTGCAATCTCGTCCACCACATCCTTCACCAATCACCTGCACCACATCCTTCTGCAGTGTCCTGCACCACATCATTCATGCAATGTCCTCCACCACATACGTCTGAAATCTCCAGCACAACATCCTTCTCCAGTCTCCTCCACCTCCTTCTTCAGCAATCACCTCCACCACATACTTCTGCAATCTCTTCCACCACATACTTCGGCAAATGCCTCCAACAAATCCTTCGGCAATCTCCTCTACCACAATCCTCTGCAATCTCCACCACCACATCCTTCTGCAATTTTTTCCACCACAACCCTCTGCAAATGCCTCCAACACATCCTTCAGCAATCTCCTCCAGCACATTCTTCAGATATCTCCTCCACCACATCCTTCAACATACTGCTCCACCACATCATTCAGCAGTCTCGTCCACCGCAGCCTTCAACAAATGCTTCGAACACATCCTTCAGCAATCTCCTTCACCACATCCTTCTCCAATCTCCTCCACCACATCCTTCAGCAATCTCTTCCACCACATCTTTAGGCAATCTCCTCCACCACATCCCTCAGCAATCCCATCCACCACATCCTTCAGTTATCTGCTCCACCACATCCCTCTGCAATCTGTTCCAACACATCTCTCTGCCAACTCCTCCATCACATCCTTCATCAAACTCCTCCACCATATCCTTCAGCAATCTCCTACAGCAAATCGTTCAGCAATCTCCTCCACCAAATCCCTCTGCAATTTCCTCCAACACATCCTTCAGCAATCTCCACCACATTCTTCAGAAATCTCCTCCACCACATCCCACTGCAATCTCCTCCACCACATCCTTCAGCAATCTCCTCCACCACATCCCTCTGCAATTACGTCCACCATATCCCTCTGCAATCTCCTCCACCACATCCCACTGCAATCTCCTACACCACATCCTTCAGTAATCTGCTCCACCACATCCCTCTGCAATCTGTTCCATCACATCTCTCTGCCAACTCCTCCACCACATCCTTCATCAAACTCCTCCACCATATCCTTCAGCAATCTCCTACAGCAAATTGTTCAGCAAACTCCTCCACCAAATCCCTCTGCAATCTCCTCCAACACATCCTTCAGCAATCTCCACCACATGCTTCAGAAATCTCCTCCACCACATACTTCTGCAATCTCACCCACCACTTCCTTCTGCAAATGCCTCCAACAAATCCTTCGGCAATCTCCTCTACCACAATCCTCTGCAATCTCCACCACCACATCCTTCAGCAATTTCTTCCAACACAATCCTCTGCAATTGTCTCTACCAGATCCTTCAGCAATCCCGTCCTCCAAATCCCTCTGTAATCTCCTCCACCAGATCCTTTTGCAATCTCCTCCAGCACATCCCTCTGCAATCTCCTCCACAGCATCATTCAGCAATTTCCTTCACAAAATCCTTCAGCAATCTCTTCCAACACATCCTTCAATAAACTCCACCACCACATCCTTCAACATACTCCTCCACCACTTCGATCAGCAAACTCCTCCAACACATCCTTCAGCAATCACCTCCACCATATTCTTCAACATGCTCCTCCACAACATCATTCAGTACACTCCTCCATCATATCCTTCAGCAGACTCCTCCACGACAGAAATCAGCAATGTCCTCAACTACATCCCTCTGCAATTTCCTCCTGCACATCCTTCTACAATCTCCTCCACCACATCCTTCAGCAATCTCCTCAACCACATCCTTCTCCAATCTCCTCCACCACATCCCTCAGCAATCACATCCACCACATCCTTCAGTAATCTGCTCCACCACATCCTTTAGCAATCTCCTCCACTAAATCCTTCAACAAACTCGTCCACCACGTACTTCAGCAAACTCCTCCACCATATCCTTCAGCAATTTCCTCCACCACATCCTTCTGCAATCTCGTCCACCACATCCTTCACCAATCACCTGCACCACATCCTTCTGCAGTGTCCTGCACCACATCATTCATGCAATGTCCTCCACCACATACGTCTGAAATCTCCAGCACAACATCCTTCTCCAGTCTCCTCCACCTCCTTCTTCAGCAATCACCTCCACCACATACTTCTGCAATCCCTTCCACCACATACTTCGGCAAATGCCTCCAACAAATCCTTCGGCAATCTCCTCTACCACAATCCTCTGCAATCTCCACCACCACATCCTTCAGCAATTTCCTCCACGAAATCCCTCTTTAATCTCCTCCACAAGATCCATCTCCAATCTCCTCCACCACATCCTTCTCCAATCTCCTCCAACACATCCTTCAGCAATCACCTCCACCATATTCTTCAACATACTCCTCCACCACATCATTCAGTACACTCCTCCATCATATCCTTCAGCAGACTCCTCCACGACAGAAATCAGCAATGTCCTCAACTACATCCCTCTGCAATTTCCTCCTCCACATCCTTCTCCAATCTCCTCCACTACATCACCAATCTACTCCACCACTTCCTTCTGCAATCTCCTCCACCACATACTTCAACAAACCCCTCCACAACATCGTTCAGCAATCTCCTCCAACAAATCCTTCAGCAAACTCCTCCACCAAATCCCTCTTTAATCTCCTCCACAAGATCCATCTGCAATCTCCTCCAGCACATCCCTCTGCAATCTACTCCACAGCATAATTCAGCAATCTCCTCCACATCATCCTGCAGCAATCTCCTCCAACACATCCTTCAATAAAGTCCTCCACCACATCCTTCAACATACTACTCCACCACATCGTTCAGCAATGTCCTCAACTACATCCCTCTGCAATTTCCTCCACTACATTCCTCTCCAATCTCCTCCACCACATCCTTCTCCAAACTCCTCCACCACATCCTTCTCCAATCTCCTCCACCACATCCTTCAGCAATCTCCTCCACCACAACCCACTGCAATCTCCTCCACCACATCCCTCTGCAATTTTGTCCACCACATCCTTCAGCAATCTCCTCCACCACATCCTTTAGCAATCTCCTCCACCAAATCCCTCTGCAATTTCGTCCACCATATCCCTCTGCAATCTCCTCCACCACATCCCTCAGCAACCACATTCACCACATCCTTCAGTAATCTGCTCCACCACATCGCTCTGCAATCTGTTCCACCACATCTCTCTGCCAACTCCTCCATCACATCCTTCATCAAACTCCTCCACCATATCCTTCAGCAATCTCCTACAGCAAATCGTTCAGCACACTTCTCCACCAAATCCCTCTGCAATCTCCTCCAACACATCCTTCAGCAATCTCCACCACATACTTCTGCAATCTCTTCCACCACATACTTCTGCAAATGCCTCCAACAAATCCTTCGGCAATCTCCTCTACCACAATCCTCTGCAATCTCATCAACCACATCCTTCAACAAACTCTTCAGCCAAATCCCTCAGCAATCTCCTCCACCACATCCTGCAGCAATCTCCTCCACAACATCCTTCAACAAACTCCTCCACGACATATTTTATCATACTCCTCCACCACAAACTTCATGAAACTCCTCCACCATATCCTTCTCCCATATCGTCCGCCACATCCTTCACCAGTCTCCTGCACCACATCCTTCAGCAAACTGCTCCACCACAACCCTCTGCAATATCCTCCGGCCTATCCTTCAGTAATTTCCTCCACCAAAACGCACTGCAATCATCTCTAAAACATCCATCAGCAAACTATTCCACCACATCCCTCCTGAATCTCCTCCAGCACATCCCTCTGCAATCTACTCCACAGCATAATTCAGCAATCTCCTCCACAACATCCTTCAGCAATCTCCTCCAACACATCCTTCAATAAACTCCTCCACCACATCCTTCAACATACTACTCCACCACATCGTTCAGCAATGTCCTCAACTACATCCCTCTGCAATTTCCTCAACTACATCCTTCTCCAGTTTCCTCCACCACATCCTTCACCAATCTCCTCCACCACATTCTTCTCCAATCTCCTCCACCACATCCTTCAGTAATCACCTCCACCACATCCTTCAGTAATCTCCTCCACCACATTCTTCTGCAATCGTTTCCACCACAACTCTCTGCAAATGCCTCCAACAAATCCTTCGGCAATCTCCTCCACCACATCCTTCAACAAACACCTCCACCACATCTTCAGCAATCTCGTCTACCACATCCTTCAACAAACTCCTCCAACACATCCTTCAGCAATCTCCTATACCAAATCTTTCAGCACACTCCTGAACCAAATCCCTCTGCAATCTCCTCTAATATATCCTTCAGCAATGTCCTCCCCCACATTCTTCAGAAATCTCCTCCACCACATCCTTCAGCAATCTCGTCCAACACATCCTTCACAAACTCCTCCAACACATCCCTCAGCAATCTCCTCAACCACATCCTTCTGCAATCTCCTCCACAACATCCTTCAACAAACTCCTCCACAACATATTTTTTCATACTCCTCCACCACAAACTTCATGAAACTCCTCCACCATATCCTTCTACAATATCGTCCGCCACATCCTTCACCAATCTCCTCCACCACATCCTTCAGTAATTTCCTCCACCACATCCTTCAGCAATCTCCTCCACCACATCCCTCTGCAATCTCCTCCACCACATCCTTCAGCAGTGTCCTCCACCAAATCCTTCAGCAATGTCCCCAGCACATACCTCTGCAATCTCCTGCACCACCTCCTTCAGCAATCTCCTCCATCACATCCTTCTGCAATGTTTTCCACCACAACACTCTGCAAATGCCTCCAACCCATTCTTCGGCAATCTCCTCCACCACATCCCTCTGCAATCTCCACCACCACATCCTTCTGCAATCTCGTCCACCACATCCTTCATCAATCTCCTCCACCACATCCCTCTGCAATCTCCACCACCACATCCTTCTGCAATCTCGTCCACCACATCCTTCAGCAATCACCTCCACCACATCCTTCCGCAATATCCTCCACTACATCCTTCTGCAATCACCTCCACCACAACACTCTGCAAATGCCTCCAACATATCCTTCGGCAATCTCCTCCAGCATATTCTTCAGAAATCTCCTCCACCACATCCTTATGCAATCACCTCCACCACTTCCTTCTGCAATCTCTTCCTCCACATACCTCTGCAAATGTCTCCAACACATTCTTCGGCAATCTCCTCCAACATAACCGTCTGCAATCTCCTCTGATACATCCTTCAGCAATGTCCTCCCACACATTCTTCAGAAATCTCTTCCACCACATCCTTCAACAAACTCCTCCACCACATCCTTCAGCAATCTCGTCCACCACATCCTTCAACAAACTCCTCCAACAGATCCTTCAGCAATCACGTCCACCACATCCTTCACCAATCTCCTGCACCACATGTTTCAGCAATTTCCTCCACCAAACTTCTCTGCAATCATCTCTACAACATCCTTCAGCAAACTATTCCACCACATCCCTCATGAATCTCCTCCAACACATCCTTCAGCAATCTCCTCCACCACATTCCTCTGCAATCTAATCCACCACATCGTTCAGCAATTACCTTAACTACATTCTTCTCCAATCTCCTACACCACATCATTCTCCAATCTCCTCCACATCCTTCTCCAATCTCCTCCACCGCATCCTTCTCCAATCTCCTCCACCACATCCTTCAGCAATCTCCTCCACCACATCGTTCAGCAATCTCCTCCACCAGATCCCTCTGTAAACTCCTCCACCATATCCCTCTGCAATCTCCTCCAGCACATCCCTCAGTAATCACCTCCACCACATCCTTCAGTAATATCCTCCACCACATCCTTCTGCAATCTTTTCCACCACAACCCTCTGCAAATGCCTCCAACACATCCTTCGGCAATCTCCTCCACCATATTCTTCAGAAATCTCCTCCACCACATCCTTCAACAAAACCCTCCACTACATCTTCAGCAATCTCATCCACCACATCCTTCAACAAACTCTTCAGCCAAATCCCTCTGCAATCTCCTCTAATATATCCTTCAGCAATGTCCTAACCCACATTCCTCAGAAATCTCCTCCACCACATCCTTCAAAAATCTCCTGCACCACATCCTTCAGCAATCTCGTCCAACACATCCTTCAACAAACCCCTCCAACACATCCCTCAGCAATCTCCTCCACCACATCCTGCAGCAATCTCCTCCACCACATCCTTCAACAATCTCCTCCACGACATATTTTATCATACTCCTCCACCACAAACTTCATGAAACTCCTCCACCATATCCTTCTCCAATATCGTCCACCACATCCTTCACCAGTCTCCTGCACCACATCCTTCAGCAAACTGCTCCACCACAACCCTCTGCAATATCCTCCGGCACATCCTTCAGTAATTTCCTCCACCACATCCTTTAGCAGTCTCCTCCACCAGATCCCTCTGCAATGTCCCCAGCACATACCTCTGCAATCTCCTGCACCACCTCCTTCAGCAATCTCCTCCATCACATCCTTCTGCAATGTTTTCCACCACAACACTCTGCAAATGCCTCCAACACATTCTTCGGCAATCTCCTCCACCACATCCCTCTGCAATCTCCACCACCACATCCTTTTGCAATCTCGTCCACCACATCCTTCAGCAATCACCTCTACCACATTCCTCTGAAATTTCCTCCACCATATCCCTCTGCAATCTCCTCCACTACTCCCGTCAGCAATCACCTCCACCACATCCTTCAGTGATCTCCTCCACCACATCTCTATGCAATCTCCTCCATCACATCCTTCAACAAACTCCTCCACCACATCCTTCAGCAATCTCCTATACCAAATCCTTCAGCAAACTCCTCCACCAAATCCCTCTGCAATCTCCTCCAATACATGCTTCCGCAATGTCCTCCACCACATCCTTCACCAATCTGTTCCACCATATCCTTCTCCAATCTCCTCCTCCACATCCTACAGCAATCTCCTCCACCACATCGTTCAGCAATCTCCTCCACCACATCCCTCTGTAATCTCCTCCACCAGATCCCACTGCAATCTCCTCCACCACATCCCTTGACAATCTCCACTACCAAATCCTTCAGCAACGATGTCCACCACATCCCTCTGCAATCTCCTCCAGCACTTCGCACGGCAATCACCTCCAACACATCATTCTCCAATCTCCACCACCATATGCTTCAGCAACGTACTCCACCAAATACTTCAGCAATCGCCTCCGAAAAATCCTTCAGCAATCTGCTCCACCAATTCTTTCAGCAATCTGCTCCACCACAACCCTCTGCAATCTCCTCCACCACATCCTTCAGCTATTTCCTTCACCACAACCCTCTGCAATTATCTCTGCCACACCCATCAGCAAATTCCTCCAACACAGAACTCAGCAATCTCTTCTACCACATCGTTGAGAATTCTCCTACACCAGATCACTATGCAATCTCCTCCAACACATGCTTCCGCAATCTGCTCCAACATATCCCTCAGCAATCTCCTCCACCACATCCTTCAACAATGTCCTCCACCACATACCTCTACAAACTCATGCACCACATCCTTCTCTACACTCCTCCACCACATCTTTCTGCAATCTCCTCCAGCACATCCCTGTGCAATCTCCTCCACCTGATCCCTCTGCAATCTCCTCCACCACAACTCTTTGCAATCTCCTTCACAACATCCCACTGCAATCTCCTCCACAACATCCTTCAGCAATCTCCTCCACAACATCCTTCAACAAACTCCTACACCAAGTCCTTCAGCAATCACCTGCACCACATCCCTCAGCAATCATCTCCACCACATCCTTCAGCAGTGTCCTCCACCACATCCTTCAGCAATGTCCTCCAACACATCCCTCTGCAAACTCCTCCACCATATCCCTCTGCAATCTCCTCCTCTACATCTCTCTGCAAACTCCTCCACTGCATCCTTCAGCAATCTCCTACACCAAATCCTTCAGCAAATTCCTCCACCAAATCCCTCTGCAATCTCCTCCAATACATCCTTCAGCAATGTACTCCACCACATCCCTCTGCAATCTCCTCCACAGCATAATTCAGCAATTTCCTCCACAAAATCCTTCAGCAATCTCCTCCACCACATCCCTCTGCAATCTCCTACACCACATCCTTCTGCAATCTCTTCCACCACATACCTCTGCAAATGTCTCCAACAAATCCTTCGGCAATCTCATTCACCACAACACTCTGCAATCGTCTCTACCACATCCTTCAGCAATCTGCTCCACCACATACCTCTGCAATCTCCTCCACAACATCCCACTGGAATCTCCTCCACAACAACCTTCAGCAATCTCCGGCAAAACGTCCCTCAGCAATCTGCTCCGGCACATCCTTAAACAAAGTCCTCCACCACATCGTTTAGCAATCTCCTACACCACATCCTTCTCCAATCTCCTCCACCACATCCTTCAACAAACTCCTCCACCACTTCCTTCTCCAATCTCCTCCACCACATCCTTCTCCAATCTCCTCCACCACATACTTCAACAAACTCCTCCAGCACATCCTTTAGAAATCACCACCACCACATCCTTGAACAAACCCCTCCACAACATGGTTCAGCAATCTCCTCCAACTAATCCTTTAGCAAACTCCTCCACCACATCCCTCTGCAATCTCCTCCACCACATCTCTCTACAATCCCCACCACCACAATTTTCAGCAATCGCCTCCACCACATCCCTCTGCAATCACCTACACCACATCCCTCTGCAATCTCCTCCACCACATCCTCATGCAATCTCCTCCAACATGTCCTTCAGCAATCTCCTCCACCACATCGCTCAGCAATCTGCTTCTCCATATCCTTCAGCAATCTCCTCCAGAATATCCTTAAGCAATCTCCTCCACCACTTTTTTCAGCATTCTCCTCTGCCACATCTCACTGCAATCCCCTCCACCACAATCTTCAGCAATCTCCTCCACAATGTCCTTCTGCAATCTCTTCCACTTCATCCCTCTGCAATCGCCTCCACCACATCCTTCAGCAATCTACTCCAACACATCCCTCTGTAGTGTCCTCCACCACATAACATCCCTGTGCAATCACCTACACCACATCCTTCTGCAATCTCTTCCACCATATCTCTCTGCAATCTCCTCCACCACACTATTCAGCAATCTCCTCCACCACATCCCTCTGCAATCCCCTCCACCACAATCTTCAGCAATCTCCTCCACCACATCCCTCTGCAATCTCCTCCACCACATTCTTCTGCAATCTCCTCCACGACATCCTTATGCTATTTCCTCCAACACATCCCTCTGCAATATCCTCCACCACATTCCTCTGCAATCTCCTCCACCACATCCTTCTCCAAACTCCTCCACCATATCCGTCTCCAATCTCCCTTACCACATATTTCAACAAACTCCTCCACCACATTGTTTAGCAAACTCCTCCACCACATCCCTCTTCAATCTGCTTCACCACATCCCTCTGCAATCTTCTCCTCCACATCCCTCTGCAATCGCCTCCACCACATCCTTCAGCAATCTACTCCAACACATCCCTCTGTAGTGTCCTCCACCACATAACATCCCTGTGCAATCACCTACACCACATCCTTCTGCAATCTCTTCCACCATATCTCTCTGCAATCTCCTCCACCACACTATTCAGCAATCTCCTCCACCACATCCCTCTGCAATCCCCTCCACCACAATCTTCAGCAATCTCCTCCACCACATCCCTCTGCAATCTCCTCCACCACATTCTTCTGCAATCTCCTCCACGACATCCTTATGCTATATCCTCCACCACATTCCTCTGCCATCTCCTCCACCACATCCTTCTCCAAACTCCTCCACCACATCCGTCTCCAATCTCCCTTACCACATATTTCAACAAACTCCTCCACCACATTGTTTAGCAAACTCCTCCACCACATCCCTCTTCAATCTGCTTCACCACATCCCTCTGCAATCTTCTCCTCCACATCCCTCTGCAATCTCCTCACCACATCCCTTTGAAATCTCCTCCACAACATCCCACTGCAATCTCCACCACATCCTTCAGGAATCTCCTCAACCACATCCTTCTCCAAACTCCTCCACCACATCCTTCAACAATCTACTCAACCACTTCCTTCAGCAATCTCCTCCACCACATCATTCAGCAATCTCCTCCACCACATCCCTCGACAATCTCCACTACCAAATCCTTCAGCAACGATGTCCACCACATCCCTCTGCAATCACCTCCAACACATCATTCTCCAATCTCCACCACCATAGGCTTCAGCAATGTACTCCACCAAATACTTCAGCAATCGCCTCCGAAAAATCCTTCAGCAATCTGCTCCACCATATCCCTCTGCTTGTCCTCCACCACACCCCTCTGCAATCTCCATTACCACATCCTTCAGCAATCTCTTTCACCACATCCCTCTGCAATCTCCTCCACCAATTCTTTCAGCAATCTGCTCCACCACAACCCTCTGCAATCTCCTCCACCACATCCTTCAACTATTTCCTTCACCACAACCCTCTGCAATTATCTCTGCCACACCCATCAGCAAATTCCTCCAACACAGAACTCGGCAATCTCTTCTACCACATCGTTGAGAATTCTCCTACACCAGATCACTATGCAATCTCCTCCAACACATCCTTCAGCAGTCTCCTCCACCACATGCTTCCGCAATCTGCTCCAACATATCCCTCAGCAATCTCCTCCACCACATCCTTCAACAATGTCCTCCACCACATACCTCTACAAACTCATGCACCACATCCTTCTCTACACTCCTCCAGCACATCTTTCTGCAATCTCCTCCAGCACATCCCTGTGCAATCTCCTCCACCTGATCCCTCTGCAATCTCCTCCACCACAACTCTTTGCAATCTCCTTCACAACATCCCACTGCAATCTCCTCCACAACATCCTTCAGCAATCTCCTCCACAACATCCTTCAACAAACTCCTACACCAAGTCCTTCAGCAATCACCTGCACCACATCCCTCAGCAATCATCTCCACCACATCCTTCAGCAGTGTCCTCCACCACATCCTTCAGCAATGTCCTCCAACACATCCCTCTGCAAACTCCTCCACCATATCCCTCTGCAATCTCCTCCTCTACATCTCTCTGCAAACTCCTCCATTGCATCCTTCAGCAATCTCCTACACCAAATCCTTCAGCAAATTCCTCCACCAAATCCCTCTGCAATCTCCTCCAATACATCCTTCAGCAATGTACTCCACCACATCCCTCTGCAATCTCCTCCACAGCATAATTCAGCAATTTCCTCCACAAAATCCTTCAGCAATCTCCTCCACCACATCCCTCTGCAATCTCCTACACCACATCCTTCTGCAATCTCTTCCACCACATACCTCTGCAAATGTCTCCAACAAATCCTTCGGCAATCTCATTCACCACAACACTCTGCAATCGTCTCTACCACATCCTTCAGCAATCTGCTCCACCACATACCTCTGCAATCTCCTCCACAACATCCCACTGGAATCTCCTCCACAACAACCTTCAGCAATCTCCGGCAAAACGTCCTTCAGCAATCTGCTCCGGCACATCCTTAAACAAAGTCCTCCACCACATCGTTTAGCAATCTCCTACACCACATCCTTCTCCAATCTCCTCCACCACATCCTTCAACAAACTCCTCCACCACTTCCTTCTCCAATCTCCTCCACCACATCCTTCTCCAATCTCCTCCACCACATACTTCAACAAACTCCTCCAGCACATCCTTTAGAAATCACCACCACCACATCCTTGAACAAACCCCTCCACAACATGGTTCAGCAATCTCCTCCAACTAATCCTTTAGCAAACTCCTCCACCACATCCCTCTGCAACCTCCTCCACCACATCTCTCTACAATCCCCACCACCACAATTTTCAGCAATCGCCTCCACCACATCCCTCTGCAATCACCTACACCACATCCCTCTGCAATCTCCTCCACCACATCCTCATGCAATCTCCTCCAACATGTCCTTCAGCAATCTCCTCCACCACATCGCTCAGCAATCTGCTTCACCATATCCTTCAGCAATCTCCTCCAGAATATCCTTAAGCAATCTCCTCCACCACTTTTTTCAGCATTCTCCTCTGCCACATCTCACTGCAATCCCCTCCACCACAATCTTCAGCAATCTCCTCCACAATGTCCTTCTGCAATCTCTTCCACTTCATCCCTCTGCAATCGCCTCCACCACATCCTTCAGCAATCTACTCCAACACATCCCTCTGTAGTGTCCTCCACCACATAACATCCCTGTGCAATCACCTACACCACATCCTTCTGCAATCTCTTCCACCATATCTCTCTGCAATCTCCTCCACCACACTATTCAGCAATCTCCTCCACCACATCCCTCTGCAATCCCCTCCACCACAATCTTCAGCAATCTCCTCCACCACATCCCTCTGCAATCTCCTCCACCACATTCTTCTGCAATCTCCTCCACGACATCCTTATGCTATTTCCTCCAACACATCCCTCTGCAATATCCTCCACCACATTCCTCTGCAATCTCCTCCACCACATCCTTCTCCAAACTCCTCCACCACATCCGTCTCCAATCTCCCTTACCACATATTTCAACAAACTCCTCCACCACATTGTTTAGCAAACTCCTCCACCACATCCCTCTGCAATCTCCTCCACCACATTCTTCTGCAATCTCCTCCACGACATCCTTATGCTATATCCTCCACCACATTCCTCTGCAATCTCCTCCACCACATCCTTCTCCAAACTCCTCCACCACATCCGTCTCCAATCTCCCTTACCACATATTTCAACAAACTCCTCCACCACATTGTTTAGCAAACTCCTCCACCACATCCCTCTTCAATCTGCTTCACCACATCCCTCTGCAATCTTCTCCTCCACATCCCTCTGCAATCTCCTCACCACATCCCTTTGAAATCTCCTCCACAACATCCCACTGCAATCTCCACCACATCCTTCAGGAATCTCCTCAACCACATCCTTCTCCAAACTCCTCCACCACATCCTTCAACAATCTACTCAACCACTTCCTTCAGCAATCTCCTCCACCACATCATTCAGCAATCTCCTCCACCACATCCCTCGACAATCTCCACTACCAAATCCTTCAGCAACGATGTCCACCACATCCCTCTGCAATCACCTCCAACACATCATTCTCCAATCTCCACCACCATAGGCTTCAGCAATGTACTCCACCAAATACTTCAGCAATCGCCTCCGAAAAATCCTTCAGCAATCTGCTCCACCATATCCCTCTGCTTGTCCTCCACCACACCCCTCTGCAATCTCCATTACCACATCCTTCAGCAATCTCTTTCACCACATCCCTCTGCAATCTCCTCCACCAATTCTTTCAGCAATCTGCTCCACCACAACCCTCTGCAATCTCCTCCACCACATCCTTCAACTATTTCCTTCACCACAACCCTCTGCAATTATCTCTGCCACACCCATCAGCAAATTCCTCCAACACAGAACTCGGCAATCTCTTCTACCACATCGTTGAGAATTCTCCTACACCAGATCACTATGCAATCTCCTCCAACACATCCTTCAACAATGTCCTCCACCACATACCTCTACAAACTCATGCACCACATCCTTCTCCACACTCCTCCACCACATCTTTCAGCAATCTCCTCCAGCACATCCCTGTGCAATCTCCTCCACCTGATCCCTCTGCAATCTCCTCCACCACAACTCTTTGCAATCTCCTTCACAACATCCCACTGCAATCTCCTCCACAACATCCTTCAGCAATCTCCTACCGCACATCCTTCAACAAACTCCTACTCCACATCCTTCAGCAATCCCCTCCAACACATCCCTCTGCAATCTCCTCCACCACATCCAACTGCAATCTCCTCTACCAAGTCCTTCAGCAATCATCTCCACCACATCCTTCAGCAGTGTCCTCCACCACATCCTTCAGCAATGTCCACAACCACATACCTCTGCAAACTCCTCCACCATATCCCTCTGCAATCTCCTCCTCTACATCTCTCTGCAAACTCCTCCACCGCATCCTACAGCAATCACCTACACCAAATCCTTCAGCAAATTCCTTCACCAAATCCCTCTGCAATCTCCTCCAATACATCCTTCAGCAATGTACTCCACCACATCCCTCTGCAATCTCCTCCACAGCATAATTCAGCAATTTCCTTCACAAAAACCTTCAGCAATCTCCTCCACCACATCCCTCTGCAATCTCCTCCACCACATCCTTCAGCAATCTCCTCCAACACATCCCTCTGCAATCTCCTACACCACATCCTTCTGCAATATCTTCCACCACATACCTCTGCAAATGCCTCCAACAAATCCTTCGGCAATCTCCTTCACCACAACACTCTGCAATCATCTCTACCACATCCTTCAGCAATCTGCTCCACCACATACCTCTGCAATCTCCTCCACAACATCCCACAGGAATCTCCTCCACAACAACCTTCAGCAATCTCCGGCAACACATCCTTCAGCAATCTGTTCCGGCACATCCTTAAACAAAGTACTCCACCACATCGTTTAGCAATCTCCTACACCACATCCTTCTCCAATCTCCTCCACCACATCCTTCAACAAACTCCTCCACCACTTCCTTCTCCAATCTCCTCCACCACATCCTTCTCCAATCTCCTCCACCACATACTTCAACAAACTCCTCCAGCACATCCTTTAGAAATCACCACCACCACATCCTTGAACAAACCCCTCCACAACATGGTTCAGCAATCTCCTCCAACTAATCCTTTAGCAAACTCCTCCACCACATCCCTCTGCAATCTCCTCCACCACATCTCTCTACAATCCCCACCACCACAATTTTCAGCAATCGCCTCCACCACATCCCTCTGCAATCACCTACACCACATCCCTCTGCAATCTCCTCCACCATATCTCTCTGCAATCTCCTCCACCACAATATTCAGCAATCTCCTCCACCACATCCCTCTGCAATCCCCTCCACCACAATCTTCAGCAATCTCCTCCACCACATCCCTCTGCAATCTCCTCCACCACATTCTTCTGCAATCTCCTCCACCACATCCTTATACAATTTCCTCCAACACATCCCTCTGCAATATCCTCCACCACATTCCTCTGCAATCTCCTCCACCACATCCTTCTCCAAACTCCTCCAACACATCCGTCTCCAATCTCCCTTACCACATATTTCAACAAACTCCTCCACCACATTGTTTAGCAAACTCCTCCACCACATCCCTCTTCAATCTGCTTCACCACATCCCTCTGCAATCTTCTCCTCCACATCCCTCTGCAATCTCCTCACCACATCCCTTTGAAATCTCCTCCACAACATCCCACTGCAATCTCCACCACATCCTTCAGGAATCTCCTCAACCACATCCTTCTCCAATCCCCTCCACCACATCATTCTGCAATCTCCTCCACGCCATCCTTCAAGAATTTCCTCCACCACATCCTTCGGAAATCTCCTCCAAAACATCCCTCTTCAATCTCCTCCACTACATCCCTCTGCAACCTCCTCCACCATGTCCTTCAGCAATCTCCTCCACCACATCCCTCTGCAATCACCTACACCACATCCCTCTGCAATCTCTTCCACCATATCTCTCTGCAATCCCCTCCACCACAATCTTCAGCAATCTCTTCAACCACATCCTTCAGCAATCTCCTCCAATACATCCATCTACAATCTCCTCCACCACATCCTTCAGCATTCTGCTTCATCACATCCTTCAGCAGTGTCCTACACCACGTACGTCTGCAAACCCCTGCAGCACATCCTTCTCCAATCTCCTCCAGAATATCCTTAAACAATCTCCTCCACCACTTTTTTCAGCATTCTCCTCTGCCACATCTCACTGCAATCCCCTCCACCACAATCTTCAGCAATCTCCTCCACAATGTCTTTCTGCAATCTCTTCCACCTCATCCCTCTGCAATCTCCTCCACCACATCCTTATGCAATCTCCTCCAACACATCCCTCTGCAATATCCTCCACCACATTCCTCTGCAATCTCCTCCACCACATCCCTCTGCAATCTCCTCCACCACATCTGTCTGCAATCCCCTCCACCACATCCTCATGCAATCTCCTCCAACTGATCACTCTGCAATCTCCTCCACCATGTCCTTCAGCAATCTCCTCCACCACATCCCTCTGCAATCTCCTCCACCACATCTGTCTGCAATCCCCTCCACCACATTCTCATGCAATCTCCTCCAACTCATCACTCTGCAATCTCCTCCACCATGTCCTTCAGCAATCTCCTCCACCACATCGCTCAGCAATCTGCTTCACCACATCCTTCAGCAATCTCCTCCACTTTCTTCAGCATTCTCCTCTGCCACTTCGCACTGCAATCCCCTCCACCACAATCTTCAGCAATCTCCTACACCACATCCCTCTGCAATCGCCTTCAACTCCTTCTTCAGCAATCTCCTCCACCACATCTCTCTGTAATCCCCTGCACCACAATCTTCAGCAATCTCCTCCACAATGTCCTTCTGCAATCTCCTCCACCACATCTGTCTGCAATCCCCTCCACCACATCCTCATGCAATCTCCTCCAACTGATCACTCTGCAATCTCCTCCACCATGTCCTTCAGCAATCTCCTCCACCACATCCCTCTGCAATCTCCTCCACCACATCTGTCTGCAATCCCCTCCACCACATTCTCATGCAATCTCCTCCAACTCATCACTCTGCAATCTCCTCCACCATGTCCTTCAGCAATCTCCTCCACCACATCGCTCAGCAATCTGCTTCACCACATCCTTCAGCAATCTCCTCCACTTTCTTCAGCATTCTCCTCTGCCACTTCGCACTGCAATCCCCTCCACCACAATCTTCAGCAATCTCCTACACCACATCCCTCTGCAATCGCCTTCAACTCCTTCTTCAGCAATCTCCTCCACCACATCTCTCTGTAATCCCCTGCACCACAATCTTCAGCAATCTCCTCCACAATGTCCTTCTGCAATCTCAACCACCTCATCCCTCTGCAATCGCCTCCACCACATCCTTCAGCAATCTCCTCCAATACATCCATCTACAATCTCCTCCACCATGTCCTTCAACAATCTCCTCCAGCACATCCTTCAGCATTCTGCTTCATCACATCCTTCAGCGGTGTCCTCCACCACATACTTCTGCAAACCCCTGCAGCACATCCTTCTCCAATCTCCTCCACCAGCTCTTTCAGCAATCTCCTCCACCACATCCTTGTGCAATCAACTACAACACATCCTTCTGCAATATCTTCCACCACCTCTCTCTGCAATCCCCTCCACCACAAGCTTCTGCAATCTCCCCCCCCCCCCCCGACATCCCTCAGCAATCTCCACCACATCCCTCTGCAATCTACTCCACCATGTCTTTCAGCACTCTCCTGCACCATATCGCTCTGCAATCACCTACACCACATCCCTCTGCAATCTCCTCCACCACATCTCTCTACAATCCCCTCCACCACAATCTTCAGCAATCTCCTCCACCACATCCCTCTGCAATCACCTACACTACATCCCTCTGCAATCTCCTCCACCACATCCTCATGCAATCTCCTCCACCATGTCCTTCAGCAATCTCCTCCACCACATCGCTCAGCAATCTGCTTCACCACATCCTTCAGCAATCTCCTCCAGAATATCCTTAAGCAATCTCCTCCACCACTTTTTTCAGCATTCTCCTCTGCCACATCTGACTGCAATCCCCTCCACCACAATCTTCAGGAATCTCCTCCACAATGTCCTTCTGCAATCTCTTCCACCTCATCCCTCTGCAATCGCCTCCACCACATCCTTCAGCAATCTACTCCAACACATCCCTCTGCAGTGTCCTCCACCACATAACATCCCTGTGCAATCACCTATACCACATCCTTCTGCAATCTCTTCCACCATATCTCTCTGCAATCTCCTCCACCACAATATTCAGCAATCTCCTCCACCACATCCCTCTGCAATCTCCTCCACCACATTCTTCTGCAATCTCCTCCACCACATCCTTATGCAATCTCCTCCAACACATCCCTCTGCAATATCCTCCACCACATCCTTCAGCAATCTCCTCCACAATATCCTTAAGCAAACTCGTCCACCACATCCCTGTGCAATCTCCTCCAGCACATCCTTAAACAAACTCTTCCACTACATCGTTCAGTAATCTCCTCCACCACATCCTTCAGCAATCTCCTCCACAATATCCTTAAGCAAACTCCTCCACCACATCCCTGTGCAATCTCCTCCAGCACATTCTTAAACAAACTCTTCCACTACATCGTTCAGTAAACTCCTCCAACAGATCCTTCAGCAATCACCTCCAGCATATCCTTCAACAACCTCTTCCATCACATCCTTCAGCAAATTCTTCCACCATTTCCTTCAGCATTCTCCTACACCATATCATTCAGCAATGTCCTCAACCACATCACTCTTCAATTTCCTCCGCCACATCCTTCTTCAATCTCCTCCACCACATCCATCTCCAATCACCCTTACCACATATTTCAACAAACTGCTCCACCACATTGTTCAGCGAACTCCTCCACCACATCCCTCTTCAATCTGCTTCACCGTATCCTTCAGCAATCTCCTCCACCACATCCCACTGCAATCTCCTCCACCACATCCCTCTACAATCTCCTCCAGCACATCCTTCAGTAAAATCCTCCACTCCATCCCTCAGCAATCTCCTCCACCACATTCCTCTGCAATCTCCTCCACCACATCCTTCAGCAATTTCCTCCAACACAACTCTCTGCAATCGTCTCTAACACACCCTTCAGTAAAATCCTCAACCACATCCGTCTTCCATCTCCTCCACCACATTCCTCTGCAATCTCCTCCACCACATCCTTCAGCAATTTCCTCCAACACAACTCTCTGCAATCGTCTCTAACACACCCTTCAGTAAAATCCTCAACCACATCCGTCTTCCATCTCCTCCACCATATTCCTCGGCAATCTCCTCCAGCACATCTTACAGCAATCTCCTCCACCACATCGTTCAGCAATCTCCTCCACCACATCCCGCTGTAATCTCCACCACCACATCCCACTGCAATCTCCTCCACGACATCCCTCTGCAATCTCCCCCACCACATCCTTCAGAAATTTCCTCCAACACCATTCTCTGCAATCGTGACCCTTCAGGAAACTCCTCAACTACATTGCTCTTCCATCTCCTCCAGCAAATTCCTCTACAATCTCCTCCAGCACATCCCTCTACAATCACCTCCAACACATCCTTGAGAAGTCTCCTCCACCACATCCCACTGGAATTTCCTTCACCGCATCCGTCAGCATTCTCTGGCACTACGTCCCTCTACAATCTCCTCCACTGCATCCTTCAGCAGTGTCCTCCACCACATCCTTCAGCAATGTCCTCCACCACATTCTTCTCCAATCTCCTCCACCTCTTCCTTCAGCAATCTCCTTCTCCACATCCTTGCGCAGTCACCTCCACCACATCCTTTTGCAAACTCTTCCACCACATCCCTCTGCAAAAGCCACCAAAACAGTCTTCAGCAATCTCCTCCACCACTTCCATCTCCAATCTCCTCTACCACGTCCTTCAACAATCTGCTCAACCACATCCTTCAGCCGTGTCCTCCACCACATAACATCCCTGTGCAATCACCTACACCACATCCTTCTGCAATCTCTTCCACCATATCTCTCTGCAATCCCCTCCACCACAATCTTCAGCAATCTCCTCCACCACATCCCTCTGCAATCTCCTCCACCACATTCTTCTGCAATCTCCTCCACCACATCCCTCTGCAATCTCCTCCACCTCATCCCTCTGCAATCTCCTCCACCACATCCTTCAGCAATCTCCTCCACAATATCCTTAAGCAAACTCCTCCGCCACATCCCTCTGCAATCGCCTCCAACACTTTCTTCAGCAATCTCCTCCACCACATCTCTCTGTAATCCCCTGCACCACAATCTTCTGCAATCTCCTCCACCACATCCTTCAGCAATCTCCTCCACAACATCCCTCTGCAATCTCCTCCACCACATCCTTCCACAATCTGCTCCACCACGTCTTACAGCAATCTCCTCCACCACATCCCTGTGCAATCTCCTCCAGCACATCCTTAAACAAACTCTTCCATCACATCTTTCAGCAAATTCTTCCACATTTCCTTCAGTATTCTCCTACACCATATCATTCAGCAATGTCCTCAACCACATCACTCTTCAATTTCCTCCGCCACATCCTTCTTCAATCTCCTCCACCACATCCATCTCCAATCACCCTTACCACATATTTCAACAAACTGCTCCACCACATTGTTCAGCGAACTCCTCCACCACATCCCTCTTCAATCTGCTTCACCGTATCCTTCAGCAATCTCCTCCACCACATCCCACTGCAATCTCCTCCACCACATCCCTCTACAATCTCCTCCAGCACATCCTTCAGTAAAATCCTCCACTCCATCCCTCAGCAATCTCCTCCACCACATTCCTCTGCAATCTCCTCCACCACATCCTTCAGCAATTTCCTCCAACACAACTCTCTGCAATCGTCTCTAACACACCCTTCAGTAAAATCCTCAACCACATCCGTCTTCCATCTCCTCCACCACATTCCTCTGCAATCTCCTCCACCACATCCTTCAGCAATTTCCTCCAACACAACTCTCTGCAATCGTCTCTAACACACCCTTCAGTAAAATCCTCAACCACATCCGTCTTCCATCTCCTCCACCATATTCCTCGGCAATCTCCTCCAGCACATCTTACAGCAATCTCCTCCACCACATCGTTCAGCAATCTCCTCCACCACATCCCGCTGTAATCTCCACCACCACATCCCACTGCAATCTCCTCCACGACATCCCTCTGCAATCTCCCCCACCACATCCTTCAGAAATTTCCTCCAACACCATTCTCTGCAATCGTGACCCTTCAGGAAACTCCTCAACTACATTGCTCTTCCATCTCCTCCAGCAAATTCCTCTACAATCTCCTCCAGCACATCCCTCTACAATCACCTCCAACACATCCTTGAGAAGTCTCCTCCACCACATCCCACTGGAATTTCCTTCACCGCATCCGTCAGCATTCTCTGGCACTACGTCCCTCTACAATCTCCTCCACTGCATCCTTCAGCAGTGTCCTCCACCACATCCTTCAGCAATGTCCTCCACCACATTCTTCTCCAATCTCCTCCACCTCTTCCTTCAGCAATCTCCTTCTCCACATCCTTGCGCAGTCACCTCCACCACATCCTTTTGCAAACTCTTCCACCACATCCCTCTGCAAAAGCCACCAAAACAGTCTTCAGCAATCTCCTCCACCACTTCCATCTCCAATCTCCTCTACCACGTCCTTCAACAATCTGCTCAACCACATCCTTCAGCCGTGTCCTCCACCACATAACATCCCTGTGCAATCACCTACACCACATCCTTCTGCAATCTCTTCCACCATATCTCTCTGCAATCCCCTCCACCACAATCTTCAGCAATCTCCTCCACCACATCCCTCTGCAATCTCCTCCACCACATTCTTCTGCAATCTCCTCCACCACATCCCTCTGCAATCTCCTCCACCTCATCCCTCTGCAATCTCCTCCACCACATCCTTCAGCAATCTCCTCCACAATATCCTTAAGCAAACTCCTCCGCCACATCCCTCTGCAATCGCCTCCAACACTTTCTTCAGCAATCTCCTCCACCACATCTCTCTGTAATCCCCTGCACCACAATCTTCTGCAATCTCCTCCACCACATCCTTCAGCAATCTCCTCCACAACATCCCTCTGCAATCTCCTCCACCACATCCTTCCACAATCTGCTCCACCACGTCTTACAGCAATCTCCTCCACCACATCCCTGTGCAATCTCCTCCAGCACATCCTTAAACAAACTCTTCCATCACATCTTTCAGCAAATTCTTCCACATTTCCTTCAGTATTCTCCTACACCATATCATTCAGCAATGTCCTCAACCACATCACTCTTCAATTTCCTTCGCCACATCCTTCTTCAATCTCCTCCACCACATCCATCTCCAATCACCCTTACCACATATTTCAACAAACTGCTCCACCACATTGTTCAGCGAACTCCTCCACAACATCCCTCTTCCATCTGCTTCACCGCATCCTTCAGCATTCTCCTCCACCACATCCCACTGCAATCTCCTCCACCACATCCTTCAGCAATCTCCTCCACCACATCATTCAGCAATTTCCTGCACCACATCCTTCTCCAATCTACTCCACCACATCCTTCACCAATCTCCTCCAGCATATCGTTCTCTAATCTCCTCAACCACATCGTTCTGCAATCTCCTCCACCAAATCCCACTGCAATCTCCTCCACAACATCCCTCTGCCATCTCCTCCAGCACATCCTTCAGTAATATCCTCCACAACATCCCTCAGCAATCTCCTCCACCACATTCCTCTGCAATCTCCTCCACCACATCCTTCAGCAATTTCCTCCAACACAACTCTCTGCAATCGTCTCTAACACACCATTCAGTAAAATCCTCAACCACATCCGTCTTCCATCTCCTCCACCACATTCCTCTGCAATCTCCTCCACCTCATCCTTCAACAAACTCCTCCAGCACATCCTTCAGCAATCTCCTATACTAAATCCTTCAGCAAACTCCTCCACCAAATCCCTCTGCAATCTCCTCCAATACATCCTTCAGCAATGTCCTCCAGCACATCCCTCTACAATCACCTCCAACACATCCTTGAGAAGTCTCCTCCACCACATCCCTCTGGAATTTCCTTCACCGCATCCGTCAATAAACACCTCCACCACATCCCTCAGCATTCTCTGGCTCTACGTCCCTCTACAATCTCCTCCACTGCATACTTCAGCAGTGTCCTCCGCCACATCCTTCAGCAATCTACTCCAACACATCCCTCTGCAATCTCCTCCACCACATCCTTCAGCAATGTCCTCCACCACATAACATCCCTGTGCTATCACCTACACCACATCCTTCTGCAATCTCCTCCACCACATCTCTCTGCAATCCCCTCCACCACATCCTTCTGCAATCTCCTCCATCACATCCCTCTGCAATATCCTCCACCACATCCCACTGCAATCCACTCCACCACATCATTCTCCAATCTCCACCACCATATGCTTCAGCAATGTACTCCACCAAATACTTCAGCAATCGCCTCCGAAACATTCTTCAGCAATCTGCTCCACCACATCCCTCTGCAATCTCCACTACCAATTCCTTCAGCAATCTGCTCCACCACAACCCTCTGCAATCATCTCTGCCACACCCTTCAGCAAATTCCTCCACCACATAACTCGGCAATCACCTCTAACACATCATTGAGCATTCTCCTCCACGACATCCCTCTGGAGTATCCTCCAACACATCCCTCAGTAATCACCTCCACCACATCTGTCTCCAATCTCCTCCACCACATCCTTCTCCAAACTCCTCCACCACATCCGTCTCCAATCTCCCTTACCACATATTCCAACAAACTCCTCCACCACATTGTTTAGCAAACTCCTCCACCACATCCCTCTTCAATCTGCTTCACCACATCCTTCAGCAATCTGCTCCACCACATGCCTCTGCAATCTCCTCACCACATCCCTTTGAAATCTCCTCCACAACATCCCACTGCAATCTCCTCCACCACATCCTTCAGGAATCTCCTCAACCACATCCTTCTCCAATCCCCTCCACCACATCATTCTCCAATCTCCTCCACGCCATCCTTCAAGAATCTCCTCCACCACATCCTTCGGAAATCTCCTCCAAAACATCCCTCTGCAATCTCCTCCACAGCATAATTCAGCAATCTCCTCCACAAGTTCCTTCAGCAATCTCCTCCACCACATCCTTCAATAAACTCCTCCACCACATCATTCAGCAATGTTCTCAAGCATATCCCTCTGCAATTTCCTCCACGACATCCTTCTCCAATTTCCTCCACCACATCCTTCACCAATCTCTTCCACCATATCCTTCTCCAATCTCCTCCACCACATCCGACAGCAATCTCCTCCACCACATCGTTCAGCAATCTCCTCCACCAAATCCCTCTGCAATCTCCACCACCACATCCCACTGCAATCTCCTCCACGGCATCCCTCTGCAATCTCCCCCACCACATCCTTCAGCAATTTCCTCCAACACCACTCTCTGCAATCGTGACCCTTCAGGAAACTCCTCAACCACATTCCTCTTCCATCTCCTCCAGCAAATTCCTCTACAATCTCCTCCAGCACATCCTTGAGAAGTCTCCTCCACCACATCCCTCTGGAATTTCCTTCACCGCATCCGTCAATAAACACCTCCACCACATCCCTCAGCATTCTCTGGCTCTACGTCCCTCTACAATCTCCTCCACTGCATACTTCAGCAGTGTCCTCCACCACATCCTTCAGCAATCTACTCCAACACATCCCTCTGCAATCTCCTCCACCACATCCTTCAGCAATGTCCTCCACCACATAACATCCCTGTGCTATCACCTACACCACATCCTTCTGCAATCTCCTCCACCACATCTCTCTGCAATCCCCTCCACCACATCCTTCTGCAATCTCCTCCATCACATCCCTCTGCAATATCCTCCACCACATTCCTCTGCAATATCCTCCACCACATCCCACTGCAATCCACTCCACCACATCATTCTCCAATCTCCACCACCATATGCTTCAGCAATGTACTCCACCAAATACTTCAGCAATCGCCTCCGAAACATTCTTCAGCAATCTGCTCCACCACATCCCTCTGCAATCTCCACTACCACTTCCTTCAGCAATCTGCTCCACCACAACCCTCTGCAATCATCTCTGCCACACCCTTCAGCAAATTCCTCCACCACATAACTCGGCAATCACCTCTAACACATCATTGAGCATTCTCCTCCACGACATCCCTCTGGAGTATCCTCCACCACATCCCTCAGTAATCACCTCCACCACATCTGTCTCCAATCTCCTCCACCACATCCTTCTCCAAACTCCTCCACCACATCCGTCTCCAATCTCCCTTACCACATATTCCAACAAACTCCTCCACCACATCCCTCTTCAATCTGCTTCACCACATCCTTCAGCAATCTGCTCCACCACATGCCTCTGCAATCTCCTCCACCACATCCCTCTGCAATCTTCTCCTCCACATCCCTCTGCAATCTCCTCACCACATCCCTTTGAAATCTCCTCCACAACATCCCACTGCAATCTCCTCCACCACATCCTTCAGGAATCTCCTCAACCACATCCTTCTCCAATCCCCTCCACCACATCATTCTCCAATCTCCTCCACGCCATCCTTCAAGAATCTCCTCCACCACATCCTTCAGCAGTGTCCTCCACCACGTAACTCTGCAAACTCCTGCACCATATCCTTCACCAATCTGCTCCACCATCTCTTTCAGGAATCTCCTCCACCACATCCCTGTGCAATCACCTACCACCACATCCCTCTGCAATCTCTTCCACCACAATCTTCTGCAATCCCCTCCACCACAATCTTCAGCAATCTCCTACACCACATCCCTCTGCAATCTCTTCCACCACAATCTTCTGCAATCCCCTCCACCACAATCTTCTGCAATCTCCCCAGCCCCCCACATCCCTCAGCAATCTCCACCACAGCCCTCTGCAATCTACTCCACCACATCTTTCAGCAATCTCCTCCACCATATCGCTCTACGATCTCCTCAACCACATCCCTCAGCAATGTCCTCCACCACAAAGTTCAGCAAACTGCTCCACCACATCCTTCAGCAGTGTCCTCCACCACATAACTATGCAAACTCCTGCACCACGTCTTTCTCCAATCTCCTCCACCATCTCTTTCAGGAATCTCCTCCACCACATCCATGTGCAATCACCTACAGCACATCCTTCTGCAATCTCTTCCACCATATCTCTCTGCAATCCCCTCCACCACAATCTTCAGCAATCTCCTCCACCACATCTCTCTGTAATCTCCTACACCACATCCCTCTGCAATCACCTACACCACATCCCTCTGCAATCTCTTCCACCATATCTCTCTGCAATCCACTCCACCACAAACTTCAGCAATCTCCTCAACCACATCCTTCAGCAATCTCCTCCAAAGCACATCCATCTACAATCTCCTCCACCACATCCTCAGCATTCTGCTTCATCACATCCTTCAGCGGTGTCCTCCACTACGTACTTCTGCAAACCCCTGCAACACATCCTTCTCCAATCTCCTCCACCATCTTTTTCAGGAATCTCCTCCACCACATCCCTGTGCAATCACCTACACCACATCCTTCTGCAATATCTTCCACCACATCTCTCTGCAATCCCCTCCACCACAATCTTCTGCAATCTCCCCAACCCCCCACATCCCTCAGCAATCTCCACCACAGCCCTCTGCAATCTACTCCACCACGTCTTTCAGCAATCTCCTCCACCATATCGCTCTACGATCTCCTCAACCACATCCCTCAGCAATGTCCTCCACCACATAACTATGCAAACTCCTGCACCACGTCTTTCTCCAATCTCCTCCACCATCTCTTTCAGGAATCTCCTCCACCACATCCCTGTGCAATCACCTACAGCACATCCTTCTGCAATCTCTTCCACCATATCTCTCTGCAATCCCCTCCACCACAAGCTTCTGCAATCTCCCCCCCCCCGACATCCCTCAGCAATCTCCACCACATCCCTCTGCAATCTACTCCACCATGTCTTTCAGCACTCTCCTGCACCATATCGCTCTACGATCTCCTCAACCACATCCCTCGGCAATCTGCTCCACCACATCCTTCAGCAGTGTCCTCCACCACATAACTCGGCAAACTCCTGCACCACATCTTTCTCCAATCTCCTCCACCATCTTTTTCAGGAATCTCCTCCACCACATCCCTGTGCAATCACCTACAGCACATCCTTCTGCAATCTCTTCCATCATATCTCTCTGCAATCCCCTCCACCACAATATTCAGCAATCTCCTCCACCACATCTCTCTGCAATCCCCACCACCACAATCTTCAGCAATCTCCTCCACCACATCTCTCTGCAATCTCCTCCACCACAATCTTCAGCAATCTCCTCCACCACATCCCTCTGCAATCTCCTACACCACATTCTTCTGCAATCACCTCCACCACATCCTTCTGCAATCTACTCCAACACATCCGTCTGCAATATCCTCCACCACATTCCTCTGCAATCTCCTCCACCACATCCCTCTGCAATCTCCTCCACAATATCCTTAAGCAATCTCCTCCACCACATCCTTCAGCAATCTCCTCCGCCACATCTCTCTGCAATCTCCACCACCACAATCTTCAGCAATCTCCTACACCACATCCCTCTGCAATCGCCTCCAACACCTTCTTCAGCAATCTCCTCCACCACATCTCTCTGTAATCCCCTGCACCACAATCTTCAGCAATCTCCTCCACCACATCTCTCTGCAATCTCCTCCACCACAATCTTCAGCAATCTCCTCCACCACATCCCTCTGCAATCTCCTCCACCACAATCTCTCTGCAATCTCCTCTATCACAATCTTCAGCAATCTCCTCCACCACATCTCTCTGCAATCTCCTCCACCACAATCTTCTGCAATCTCCCCAACCCCCCACATCCCTCAGCAATCTCCACCACAGCCCTCTGCAATCTACTCCACCACGTCTTTCAGCAATCTCCTCCACCATATCGCTCTACGATCTCCTCAACCACATCCCTCAGCAATGTCCTCCACCACAAAGTTCAGCAAACCACTCCACCACATCCTTCAGCAGTGTCCTCCACCACATAACTATGCAAACTCCTGCACTACGTCTTTCTCCAATCTCCTCCACCATCTCGTTCAGGAATCTCCTCCACCACATCCCTGTGCAATCACCTACAGCACATCCTTCTGCAATCTCTTCCACCATATCTCTCTGCAATCCCCTCCACCACAATATTCAGCAATCCCCTCCACCACATGTCTCTACAATCCCCTCCACCACAATCTTCAGCAATCTCCTCCACCACATACCACATCTCTCTGTAATCTCCTCCACCACATCCCTCTGCAATCACCTACACCACATCCCTCTGCAATCTCTTCCACCATATCTCTCTGCAATCCACTCCACCACAAACTTCAGCAATCTCCTCAACCACATCCTTCAGCAATCTCCTCCAAAACACATCCATCTACAATCTCCTCCACCACATCCTCAGCATTCTGCTTCATCACATCCTTCAGCGGTGTCCTCCACTACGTACTTCTGCAAACCCCTGCAACACATCCTTCTCCAATCTCCTCCACCAGCTCTTTCAGCAATCTCCTCCAACACATCCCTGTGCAATCAACTACACCACATCCTTCTGCAATACTCTTCCACCACATCTCTCTGCAATCCCCTCCACCACAAGCTTCTGCAATCTCCCCCCCCCCCCCCCCCGACATCCCTAAGCAATCTCCACACACATCCCTCTGCAATCTACTCCACCATGTCTTTCAGCACTCTCCTGCACCATATCGCTCTAACGATCTCCACAACCACATCCCTCGGCAATGTCCTCCACCACACCGTTCAGCAATCTGCTCCACCACATCCTTCAGCAGTGTCCTCCTCCACCACATAACTCGGCAAACTCCTGCACCACATCCTTTCTCCAATCTCCTCCCACCATCTTTTTCAGGAATCCTCCTCAAACCACATCCCTGTGCAATCACCTACAGCACATCCTTCTGCAATCTCTCTCATCATATCTCTCTGCAATCCCCTCCACCACAATATTCAGCAATCTCCTCCACCACATCTCTCTGCATCCCATCCACACACTCTCTGCAATCTCCCTCCAACCACATCCCTCTGCAATCTCCTCCACCACATCTTCTGCAATCTCCTCCACCACATCCTTCTGCAATCTCCTCCTCCACACCCACCCATTCGCTCTGCAATCTCCTCCACCACATCCCTCTGCAATCTCCTCCCACCACATCCCTCTGCAATCTCCTCCACCACATCCCTCTCTGCAATCTCCTCCACAAAATCCTTAAGCAATCTCCTCCACCACATCCTTCAGCAATCTCCTCCGCCACAT
>NW_026780255.1:0-45845 GCF_030144855.1 Hypanus sabinus | reverse complement strand
AGAGGGAAAGCGTGAGAGAGATAGAGAGTGTGTGTGTGAGAGAGAGAGAGAAAGCGCAAGAGAGATAGGGAGTGTGTGTGTGAGAGAGAGAGAAAGCGTCAGAGAGATAGAGTGTGTGAGAGAGAGAAAAACGTGAGAGATAGAGAGTGTGTGTGTGTGTGAGAGAGAGAGAGAGAAAGCATGAGAGATAGAGAGAGTGTGTGTGTGAGAGAGAGAAAGCGTGAGAGAGATGGAGAGTGTGTGTGTGAGAGAGAGAGAGAGTGTGTGTGTGAGAGAGAGAGAATGCGTGAGAGAGAGAGTGTGTGAGAGAGAGAGAGGGAAAGCATAAGAGAGATAGATTGAGTGCGTGTGTGTGTGTGAGAGAGATAGAGAGTGTGTGTGAGAGAGAGAGTGTGTGTGAGAGAGAGAAAGCGTGAGACAGATAGAGAGTGTGTGTATGAGAGAGAGAGAGAGGGAACGTGTGAGAGAGATAGAGAGTGTGTGTGTGTGTGTTGGAGAGGGAGAAAGCGTGAGAGAGATAGAGAGTGTGTGTGAAAGAGATAGTGTGTGTGTGAGAGAGAGAGGGAAAGCGTGAGAGAGATAGAGAGTGTGTGTGAGAGAGAGAGAGAGGGAAAGAGTGAGAGAGATAGAGAGTGTGTTGGAGAGGGAGAAAGTGTGAGAGATATAGAGTGTGTGTGTGTGAGAGAGAGAGAGGGAAAGCATGAGAGAGATAGAGAGTGTTTGTGAAAGAGATAGAGAGTGTGTGTGTGAAAGAGAGAGAGAATGTGTGTGCGAGAGAGAGAGAGAAAGCGTGAGAGGGATAGAGTGTGTTTGTGAGAGAGAAAAACGTGAGAGATAGAGAGTGTGTGTGTGTGAGAGAGAGAGAGAGAGAGGGAAAGCATGAGAGAGATAGAGAGTGTTTGTGAAAGAGATAGAGAGTGTGTGTGTGAAAGAGAGAGAGAGGGAAAGAGTGAGAGAGATAGAGAGTGTGTGTGAAAGAGATAGAGAGTGTGTGTGAGTGAGATAGAGAATGTGTGTGCGAGAGAGAGAGAGAAAGCGTGAGAGATAGAGAGAGTGTGTGTGTGAGATAGATCGGGAAAGAGAGAGAGAGGGAATGTGTGAGAGAGATAGAGAGAGTTCATGTGTGTGTGGGAGAGAGAGAGAGAAAGCGTGAGAGGGACAGATTGAGTGCGTGTGTGTGTGTGTGGGAGAGAGGGAAAGAGTGAGAGAGATAGAGTGTGTGTGTGAGAGAGAGAAAGGTTGAGAGAGATAGAGAGTGTGTGTGAAAGAGAGAGAGGGAAAGAGTGAGAGAGATAGAGAGTGTGTGTGTGAGAGAGAGAAAGGGAAAGGGTGAGAGAAATAGAGAATGTGTGTGTGAGAGAGAGAGAGAAAGCATGAGAGAGATAGTGTGTGTGAGAGAGTGAGAGAGAGAAAAAGCGTGAGAGAGATAGAATGTGTGTGTGTGTGAGAGAGAGAGAGAGAAAGCGTGAGAGAGATAGAGAGGGAAAGCGTGTGAGAGATAGAGAGTGTGTGTGAGAGAGAGAGGGAATGTGTGAGAGAGATAGAGAGTGTGGCTGTGAGAGAGAGAGAGAGAGAGAGAGAGAGAAAGTGTGAGAGAGATAGAGAGGGAAAGCTTGTGAGAGATAGAGTGTGTGAGAGAGACAGAGAGAGAGAATGTGTGAGAGAGATAGAGAGTGTGTGTGTGTGAGAGAGATTGTGTGTGTGAGGGAGAGAGGGAAAGCGTGAGAGAGATAGATTGAGTGCGTGTGTGTGTGTGTGTGAGAGAGATAGAGAGTGTGTGAGAGAGAGAGTGTGTGTGTGTGAGAGAGAGAGTGTGTGTGTGTGAGAGAGTGGGAAAGAGTGAGAGAGATAGAGTGTGTGTGAAAGAGAGAGCGGGAAAGTGTGAGAGTGATAGAGAGTGTGTGTGTGTGAGAGAGAGAGAGGGAAAGCGTGAGAAAGATAGAGAGTGTGTGTGTGTGAGAGAGAGAAAGCGTGAGAGAGATAGAGAGTGTGTGTGAAAGAGATAGAGATTGTGTGTGAGAGAGAGAGAGGGAAAGCGTGAGAGAGAGTGCGTGTGTGTGTGTCAGAGAGAGGGAAAGCATGAGAGAGATAGAGTGTGTGTGTGTGTGAGAGAGAGAGAAAGCGTGAGAGAGAGAGTGTGTGAGAGAGAGAGAGGGAAAGCGTAAGAGAGATAGATTGAGTGCGTGTGTGTGTGAGAGAGAGAGTGTGTGTGAGGGAGAGGGAAAGAGTGAGAGAGATAGTGTGTATGTGAGAGAGAGAAAGCGTGAGAGAGATAGAGAGTGTGTGTATGAGTGTGAGAGAGAGAGGGAATGTGTGAGAGATATAGAAAGAGTGCATGTGTGTGTTGGAGAGGGAGAAAGTGTGAGAGATATAGAGAGTGTGTGTGAGAGAGAGGGAAAGCGTGAGAGAGATAGAGAGTGTGTGTGAGAGAGAGAGAGAAAGCGTGAGAGAGATAGAGTGTGTGTGTGAGAGAGAGAGAGAAAGCGTGAGAGATAGAGAGAGTGTGTGTGTGAGAGAGAGAGAAAGCATGAGAGAGATAGAGAGTGTGTGTGAAAGAGAGAGAGGGGAAGAGTGAGAGAGATAGAGAGGGAAAGTGTGTGAGAGATAGAGAGGGAAAGCATGTGAGAGATAGAGAGTGTGTGTGTGAGAGGGAGAGGGAATGTGTGAGAGAGAGAGTGTGTGTGTGTGAGAGAGGAAAAGCATGAGACAGAGAGTGTGTGTGTGTGAGAGAGATTGTGTGTGTGAGGGAGAGAGGGAAATCGTGAGAGAGATAAAGAGTGTGTGTGAGAGAGAGAGAGAGAAAGAGTGAGAGGGATAGAGTTTGTGTGTGAGATAGAGAGGGAAAGCATGAGAGAGATAGAGAGTGTTTGTATGAGAGAGAGAGAGGGAATGTGTGAGAGAGATAGAGAGTGTGTGTGTGTGAGAGAGATTGTGTGTGTGAGGGAGAGAGGGAAAGCGTGAGAGAGATAGATTGAGTGCGTGTGTGTGTGTGAGAGAGATAGAGAGTGTGTGAGAGAGAGAGTGTGTGTGTGAGAGAGAGAGTGTGTGTGTGTGAGAGAGTGGGAAAGAGTGAGAGAGATAGAGTGTGTGTGAAAGAGAGAGAGGGAAAGTGTGAGAGTGATAGAGAGTGTGTGTGTGTGAGAGAGAGAGAGAGAGAGAGAGAGAGGGAAAGCGTGAGAAAGATAGAGAGTGTGTGTGTGTGAGAGAGAGAAAGTGTGAGAGAGATAGAGAGTGTGTGTGAAAGAGATAGAGATTGTGTGTGAGAGAGAGAGAGAGGGAAAGCGTGAGAGAGATAGAGAGTGTGTGTGTGAGAGAGAGAGAGAAAGCGCAAGAGAGATAGGGAGTGTGTGTGTGAGAGAGAGAGAAAGCGTCAGAGAGATAGAGTGTGTGTGTGAGAGAGAGAAAAACGTGAGAGATAGAGAGTGTGTGTGTGTGTGAGAGAGAGAGAGAGAAAGCATGAGAGATAGAGAGAGTGTGTGTGTGAGAGAGAGAAAGCGTGAGAGAGATGGAGAGTGTGTGTGTGAGAGAGAGAGAGAGTGTGTGTGTGAGAGAGAGAGAATGCGTGAGAGAGAGAGTGTGTGAGAGAGAGAGAGGGAAAGCATAAGAGAGATAGATTGAGTGCGTGTGTGTGTGTGAGAGAGATAGAGAGTGTGTGTGAGAGAGAGAGTGTGTGTGAGAGAGAGAAAGCGTGAGACAGATAGAGAGTGTGTGTATGAGAGAGAGAGAGAGGGAACGTGTGAGAGAGATAGAGAGTGTGTGTGTGTGTGTTGGAGAGGGAGAAAGCGTGAGAGAGATAGAGAGTGTGTGTGAAAGAGATAGTGTGTGTGTGAGAGAGAGAGGGAAAGCGTGAGAGAGATAGAGAGTGTGTGTGAGAGAGAGAGAGAGGGAAAGAGTGAGAGAGATAGAGAGTGTGTTGGAGAGGGAGAAAGTGTGAGAGATATAGAGTGTGTGTGTGAGAGAGAGAGAGAGGGAAAGCATGAGAGAGATAGAGAGTGTTTGTGAAAGAGATAGAGAGTGTGTGTGTGAAAGAGAGAGAGAATGTGTGTGCGAGAGAGAGAGAGAAAGCGTGAGAGGGATAGAGTGTGTTTGTGAGAGAGAAAAACGTGAGAGATAGAGAGTGTGTGTGTGTGAGAGAGAGAGAGAGAGAGGGAAAGCATGAGAGAGATAGAGAGTGTTTGTGAAAGAGATAGAGAGTGTGTGTGTGAAAGAGAGAGAGAGGGAAAGAGTGAGAGAGATAGAGAGTGTGTGTGAAAGAGATAGAGAGTGTGTGTGAGTGAGATAGAGAATGTGTGTGCGAGAGAGAGAGAGAAAGCGTGAGAGATAGAGAGAGTGTGTGTGTGAGATAGATCGGGAAAGAGAGAGAGAGGGAATGTGTGAGAGAGATAGAGAGAGTTCATGTGTGTGTGGGAGAGAGAGAGAGAAAGCGTGAGAGGGACAGATTGAGTGCGTGTGTGTGTGTGTGGGAGAGAGGGAAAGAGTGAGAGAGATAGAGTGTGTGTGTGAGAGAGAGAAAGGTTGAGAGAGATAGAGAGTGTGTGTGAAAGAGAGAGAGGGAAAGAGTGAGAGAGATAGAGAGTGTGTGTGTGAGAGAGAGAAAGGGAAAGGGTGAGAGAAATAGAGAATGTGTGTGTGAGAGAGAGAGAGAAAGCATGAGAGAGATAGTGTGTGTGAGAGAGTGAGAGAGAGAAAAAGCGTGAGAGAGATAGAATGTGTGTGTGTGTGAGAGAGAGAGAGAGAAAGCGTGAGAGAGATAGAGAGGGAAAGCGTGTGAGAGATAGAGAGTGTGTGTGAGAGAGAGAGGGAATGTGTGAGAGAGATAGAGAGTGTGGCTGTGAGAGAGAGAGAGAGAGAGAGAGAGAGAAAGTGTGAGAGAGATAGAGAGGGAAAGCTTGTGAGAGATAGAGTGTGTGAGAGAGACAGAGAGAGAGAATGTGTGAGAGAGATAGAGAGTGTGTGTGTGTGAGAGAGATTGTGTGTGTGAGGGAGAGAGGGAAAGCGTGAGAGAGATAGATTGAGTGCGTGTGTGTGTGTGTGTGAGAGAGATAGAGAGTGTGTGAGAGAGAGAGTGTGTGTGTGTGAGAGAGAGAGTGTGTGTGTGTGAGAGAGTGGGAAAGAGTGAGAGAGATAGAGTGTGTGTGAAAGAGAGAGCGGGAAAGTGTGAGAGTGATAGAGAGTGTGTGTGTGTGAGAGAGAGAGAGGGAAAGCGTGAGAAAGATAGAGAGTGTGTGTGTGTGAGAGAGAGAAAGCGTGAGAGAGATAGAGAGTGTGTGTGAAAGAGATAGAGATTGTGTGTGAGAGAGAGAGAGGGAAAGCGTGAGAGAGAGTGCGTGTGTGTGTGTCAGAGAGAGGGAAAGCATGAGAGAGATAGAGTGTGTGTGTGTGAGAGAGAGAGAAAGCGTGAGAGAGAGAGTGTGTGAGAGAGAGAGAGGGAAAGCGTAAGAGAGATAGATTGAGTGCGTGTGTGTGTGTGAGAGAGAGTGTGTGTGAGGGAGAGGGAAAGAGTGAGAGAGATAGTGTGTATGTGAGAGAGAGAAAGCGTGAGAGAGATAGAGAGTGTGTGTATGAGTGTGAGAGAGAGAGGGAATGTGTGAGAGATATAGAAAGAGTGCATGTGTGTGTTGGAGAGGGAGAAAGTGTGAGAGATATAGAGAGTGTGTGTGAGAGAGAGGGAAAGCGTGAGAGAGATAGAGAGTGTGTGTGAGAGAGAGAGAGAAAGCGTGAGAGAGATAGAGTGTGTGTGTGAGAGAGAGAGAGAAAGCGTGAGAGATAGAGAGAGTGTGTGTGTGAGAGAGAGAGAAAGCATGAGAGAGATAGAGAGTGTGTGTGAAAGAGAGAGAGGGGAAGAGTGAGAGAGATAGAGAGGGAAAGTGTGTGAGAGATAGAGAGGGAAAGCATGTGAGAGATAGAGAGTGTGTGTGAGGAAGAGAGAGGGAATGTGTGAGAGAGATAGAGAGTGTGTGTGTGAGAGAGAGAGAGAGAGAGAGAGAGTGTGTGAGAGAGAGAGAGAAAGTGTGAGAGAGATAGAGAGAGTGTGTGAAAGAGATAGAGAGTGTGTGTGTGAGAGAGAGAAAGGGAAAGGGTGAGAGAAATAGAGAATGTGTGAGTGAGAGAGAGAGAGAAAGCATGAGAGAGATAGTGTGTGTGAGAGAGTGAGAGAGAGAAAAAGCGTGAGAGAGATAGAGTGTGTGTGTGTGAGAGAGAGAGAGAGAAAGCGTGAGAGAGATAGAGAGTGTGTGTGAGAGAGAGAGAGGGAATGTGTGAGAGAGATAGAGATTGTGGCTGTGAGAGAGAGAGAGAGAGAGAGAGAGAGAGAGAGAAAGTGTGAGAGAGATAGAGAGGGAAAGCGTGTGAGAGATAGTGTGTGAGACAGAGAGAGAGAGGGAATGTGTGAGAGAGATAGAGAGTGTGTGTGTGTGAGAGAGATTGTGTGTGTGAGGGAGAGAGGGAAAGCATGAGAGAGATAGATTGAGTGCGTGTGTGTGTGTGAGAGAGAGATAGAGAGTGTGTGAGAGAGAGAGTGTGTGTGTGAGAGAGAGTGTGTGTGTGTGTGAGAGAGTGGGAAAGAGTGAGAGAGATAGAGTGTGCGTGAAAGAGAGAGCGGGAAAGTGTGAGAGTGATAGAGAGTGTGTGTGTGTGAGAGAGAGAGAGAGAGAGAGGGAAAGCGTGAGAGAGATAGAGAGTGTGTGTGTGAGAGAGAGAGAGAAAGCGCGAGAGAGATAGGGAGTGTATGTGTGAGAGAGAGAAAGCATGAGAGAGATAGAGTGGGTCTGTGAGAGAGAGAAAAAAGTGAGAGATAGAGAGTGTGTGTGTGAGAGAGAGAGAGAAAGCATGAGAGATAGAGTGTGTGTGTGAGAGAGAGAAAGTGTGAGAGAGATAGAGAGTGTGTGTGAAAGAGAGAGAGGGGAAGAGTGAGAAAGATAGAGTGTGTGTGTCAGAGACAAAGAGAGAAGAAGCGTGAGAGAGATAGAGAGTGTTTGTGAAAGAGATAGAGAGAGTGGGTGTGAGAGAGATAGAGAATGTGTGTTTCAGAGAGAGAGAGAGAGAAAGCATCAGAAAGATAGTGTGTGTGTGTGAGAGAGAGAGAGAAAACATGAGAGAGATAGAGAGGGAAAGCATGTGAGAGATAGAGAGTGTGTGTGTGAGAGGGAGAGGGAATGTGTGAGAGAGATAGAGAGTGTGTGTGTGTGAGAGAGGAAAAGCATGAGACAGAGAGTGTGTGTGTGTGAGAGAGATTGTGTGTGTGAGGGAGAGAGGGAAATCGTGAGACAGATAAAGAGTGTGTGTGTGAGAGAGAGAGAGAAAGAGTGAGAGCTATAGAGTGTGTGTGTGAGATAGAGAGGGAAAGCATGAGAGAGATAGAGAGTGTTTGTATGAGAGAGAGAGAGGGAATGTGTGAGAGAGATAGAGAGTGTTTGTATGAGAGAGAGAGAGAGGGAATGTGTGAGAGAGAGAGAGAGTTCATGTGTGTGTGGGAGAGAGAGAGAAAGCATGAGAGAGATAGATTGAGTGCGTGCGTGTGTGTGTGTGAGAGAGATAGAGAGTGTGTGAGAGAGAGAGAAAGTGTGAGAGAGATAGAGAGAGTGTGTGAAAGAGATAGAGAGTGTGTGTGTGAGAGAGAGAAAGGGAAAGGGTGAGAGAAATAGAGAATGTGTGTGTGAGAGAGAGAGAGAAAGCATGAGAGAGATAGTGTGTGTGAGAGAGTGAGAGAGAGAAAAAGCATAAGAGAGATAGAGTGTGTGTGTGTGAGAGAGAGAGAGAGAGAAAGCGTGAGAGAGATAGAGAGGGAAAGCGTGTGAGAGATAGAGAGTGTGTGAGAGAGAGAGAGGGAATGTGTGAGAGAGATAGAGAGTGTGGCAGTGAGAGAGAGAGAGAGAGAGTGAGAGAAAGTGTGAGAGAGATAGAGAGGGAAAGCGTGTGAGAGATAGAGTGTGTGAGAGAGAGAGAGAGGGAATGTGTGAGAGAGATAGAGAGTGTGTGTGTGAGGGAGAGAGGGAAAGCGTGAGAGATAGATTGAGTGAGTGCGTGTGTGTATGTGAGAGAGATAGAGAGTGTGTGAGAGAGAGAGTGTGTGTGTGAGAGAGAGAGTGTGTGTGTGTGAGAGAGTGGGAAAGAGTGAGAGAGATAGAGTGTGTGTTGTGTGTGAAAGAGAGAGAGGGAAAGTGTGAGAGTGATAGAGAGTGTGTGTGTGTGAGAGAGAGAGAGAGAGGGAAAGCGTGAGAAAGATAGAGAGTGTGTGTGTGAGAGAGAGAAAGCGTGAGAGAGATAGAGAGTGTGTGTGAAAGAGATAGAGATTGTGTGTGAGAGAGAGAGAGAGGGAAAGCGTGAGAGAGATAGGGAGTGTGTGTGTGTGAGAGAGAGAGAAAGAGTCAGAGAGATAGAGTGGTGTGTGTGAGAGAGAGAAAAACGTGAGAGATAGAGAGTGTGTGTGTGTGTTGGAGAGGGAGGAAAGCGTGAGAGAGATAGAGAGTGTGTGTGAAAGAGATAGAGAGTGTGTGTGTGAGAGAGAGAAAGGGAAAGGGTGAGAGAAATAGAGAATGTGTGAGTGAGAGAGAGAGAGAGAAAGCATGAGAGAGATAGTGTGTGTGAGAGAGTGAGAGAGAGAAAAGAGCGTGAGAGAGATAGAGTGTGTGTGTGTGAGAGAGAGAGAGAGAAAGCGAAGCGTGAGAGAGTTAGAGAGTGTGTGTGAGAGAGAGAGAGGGAATGTGTGAGAGAGATAGAGAGTGTGGCTGTGAGAGAGAGAGAGAGAGAGAGAGAGAGAGAGAAAGTGTGAGAGAGATAGAGAGGGAAAGCGTGTGAGAGATAGTGTGTGAGACAGAGAGAGAGAGGAATGTGTGAGAGAGATAGAGAGTGTGTGTGTGTGAGAGAGATTGTGTGTGTGAGGGGAGAGAGGGAAAGCATGAGAGAGATAGATTGAGTGCGTGTGTGTGTGTGTGAGAGAGAGATAGAGAGTGTGTGAGAGAGAGAGTGTGTGTGTGAGAGAGAGTGTGTGTGTGTGTGAGAGAGTGGGAAAGAGTGAGAGAGATAGAGTGTGCGTGAAAGAGAGAGCGGGAAAGTGTGAGAGTGATAGAGAGTGTGTGTGTGTGAGAGAGAGAGAGAGAGAGGGAAAGCGTGAGAGAGATAGAGAGTGTGTGTGTGAGAGAGAGAGAGAAAGCGCGAGAGAGATAGGGAGTGTATGTGTGAGAGAGAGAAAGCATGAGAGAGATAGAGTGGGTCTGTGAGAGAGAGAAAAAAGTGAGAGATAGAGAGTGTGTGTGTGTGAGAGAGAGAGAGAAAGCATGAGAGATAGAGTGTGTGTGTGAGAGAGAGAAAGTGTGAGAGAGATAGAGAGTGTGTGTGAAAGAGAGAGAGGGGAAGAGTGAGAAAGATAGAGTGTGTGTGTCAGAGACAAAGAGAGAAGAAGCGTGAGAGAGATAGAGAGTGTTTGTGAAAGAGATAGAGAGAGTGGGTGTGAGAGAGATAGAGAATGTGTGTTTCAGAGAGAGAGAGAAAGCATCAGAAAGATAGTGTGTGTGTGTGAGAGAGAGAGAGAAAACATGAGAGAGATAGAGAGGGAAAGCATGTGAGAGATAGAGAGTGTGTGTGTGAGAGGGAGAGGGAATGTGTGAGAGAGATAGAGAGTGTGTGTGTGTGAGAGAGGAAAAGCATGAGACAGAGAGTGTGTGTGTGTGAGAGAGATTGTGTGTGTGAGGGAGAGAGGGAAATCGTGAGACAGATAAAGAGTGTGTGTGTGAGAGAGAGAGAGAAAGAGTGAGAGCTATAGAGTGTGTGTGTGAGATAGAGAGGGAAAGCATGAGAGAGATAGAGAGTGTTTGTATGAGAGAGAGAGAGGGAATGTGTGAGAGAGATAGAGAGTGTTTGTATGAGAGAGAGAGAGAGGGAATGTGTGAGAGAGAGAGAGAGTTCATGTGTGTGTGGGGAGAGAGAGAGAAAGCATGAGAGAGATAGATTGAGTGCGTGCGTGTGTGTGTGTGAGAGAGATAGAGAGTGTGTGAGAGAGAGAGAAAGTGTGAGAGAGATAGAGAGAGTGTGTGAAAGAGATAGAGAGTGTGTGTGTGAGAGAGAGAAAGGGAAAGGGTGAGAGAAATAGAGAATGTGTGTGTGAGAGAGAGAGAGAAAGCATGAGAGAGATAGTGTGTGTGAGAGAGTGAAAGGGAAAGGGTGAGAGAAATAGAGAATGTGTGTGTGAGAGAGAGAGAAAAAGCATAAGAGAGATAGAGTGTGTGTGTGTGAGAGAGAGAGAGAGAGAAAGCGTGAGAGAGATAGAGAGGGAAAGCGTGTGAGAGATAGAGAGTGTGTGTGAGAGAGAGAGAGGGAATGTGTGAGAGAGATAGAGAGTGTGGCAGTGAGAGAGAGAGAGAGAGAGTGAGAGAAAGTGTGAGAGAGATAGAGAGGGAAAGCGTGTGAGAGATAGAGTGTGTGAGAGAGAGAGAGAGGGAATGTGTGAGAGAGATAGAGAGTGTGTGTGTGTGAGGGAGAGAGGGAAAGCGTGAGAGAGATAGATTGAGTGAGTGCGTGTGTGTATGTGAGAGAGATAGAGAGTGTGTGAGAGAGAGAGTGTGTGTGTGAGAGAGAGAGTGTGTGTGTGTGAGAGAGTGGGAAAGAGTGAGAGAGATAGAGTGTGTGTGAAAGAGAGAGAGGGAAAGTGTGAGAGTGATAGAGAGTGTGTGTGTGTGAGAGAGAGAGAGAGAGAGGGAAAGCGTGAGAAAGATAGAGAGTGTGTGTGTGAGAGAGAGAAAGCGTGAGAGAGATAGAGAGTGTGTGTGAAAGAGATAGAGATTGTGTGTGAGAGAGAGAGAGAGGGAAAGCGTGAGAGAGATAGGGAGTGTGTGTGTGAGAGAGAGAGAAAGAGTCAGAGAGATAGAGTGTGTGTGTGAGAGAGAGAAAAACGTGAGAGATAGAGAGTGTGTGTGTGTGTTGGAGAGGGAGAAAGCGTGAGAGAGATAGAGAGTGTGTGTGAAAGAGATAGTGTGTGTGTGAGAGAGAGAGGGAAAGCGTGAGAGAGATAGAGAGTGTGTGTGAGAGAGAGAGAGAGGGAAAGATTGAGAGAGATAGAGAGTGTGTGTGTGTGAGAGAGAGAGAGGGAAAGCATGAGAGAGATAGAGAGTGTTTGTGAAAGAGATAGAGAGTGTGTGTGTGAAAGAGAGAGAGAATGTGTGTGCGAGAGAGAGAGAGAAAGCGTGAGAGGGATAGAGTGTGTTTGTGAGAGAGAAAAACGTGAGAGATAGAGAGTGTGTGTGTGAGAGAGACAGAGAGAAAGCGTGAGAGATAGAGAGAGAGTGTGTGTGAGAGAGAGAGGGAAAGCGTCAGAGAGAGTGCGTGTGTGTGTGAGAGAGAAAGGGGAAGAGTGAGAGAGATAGAGTGTGTGTGAGACAGAAAGAGAGAAAAAGCATGAGAGAGATAGAGAGTGTTTGTGAAAGAGATAGAGAGTGTGTGTGTGAGAGAGAGAGAGAGAGAGGGAAAGCGTGAGAGAGATAGAGTGTGTGTGTGTGAGAGAGAGAAAGCGTGAGAGAGATAGAGAGTGTGTGTCAAAGAGATAGAGAGTGTGTGTGTGAGAGAGAGAGAGTAAGCGTGAGAGATAGAGAGAGAGTGTGTGTGAGAGAGAGAGAAAGCATGAGAGAGATAGAGAGTGTGTGTGTGAGAGAGAGAGAGAGAAAGCGTGAGAGAGATAGAGTGTGTTTGTGAGAGAGAGAGGGAAAGCGTCAGAGAGAGTGCGTGTGTGTGTGAGAGAGAGGGGAAGAGTGAGAGAGATTGAGTGTGTGTGAGAGAGAAAAAGAGAAAAAGCGTGAGAGATAGAGAGTGTTTGTGAAAGAGATAGAGAGTGTGTGTGTGAGAGAGATAGAGAATGTGTGTGCGAGAGAGAGAGATAAAGCGTGAGAGAGATAGAGTGTGTGTGTGAGAGAGAGAGAGAGAAAGCGTGAGAGATAGAGAGAGTGTGTGTGTGAGAGAGAGGGAAAGCGTGAGAGAGAGTGCGTGTGTGTGTGTCAGAGAGAGGGAAAGCATGAGAGAGATAGTGTGTGTGTGAGAGGGAGAGAGAGGAAAAGCGTGAGAGAGATAGAGAGTGTGTGTGTGTGTGAGAGAGAGAAATCGTGAGAGAGAGAGTGTGTAAGAGAGAGAGAGAGAGAGGGAATGTGTGAGAGATATAGAAAGAGTGCATGTGTGTGTTGGAGAGGGAGAAAGTGTGAGAGATATAGAGAGTGTGTGAGAGAGAGATGGAAAGCGTGAGAGAGATAGAGTGTGTGTGTGAGAGAGAGAGAGAAAGCGTGAGAGATAGAGAGAGTGTGTGTGTGAGAGAGTGAGAAAGCGTGAGAGAGATAGAGAGTGTGTGTGAAAGAGAGAGAGGGGAAGAGTGAGAGAGATAGAGAGGGAAAGTGTGTGAGAGATAGAGAGGGAAAGCATGTGAGAGAGAGTGTGTGTGTGAGAGGGAGAGGGAATGTGTGAGAGAGATAGAGAGTGTGTGTGTGTGAGAGAGGAAAAGCATGAGACAGAGAGTGTGTGTGTGTGAGAGAGATTGTGTGTGTGAGGGAGAGAGGGAAATCGTGAGAGAGATAAAGAGTGTGTGTGAGAGAGAGAGAGAAAGAGTGAGAGGGATAGAGTTTGTGTGTGAGATAGAGAGGGAAAGCATGAGAGAGATAGAGAGTGTTTGTATGAGAGAGAGAGAGGGAATGTGTGAGAGAGATAGAGAGTGTTTGTATGAGAGAGAGAGAGGGAATGTGTGAGAGAGAGAGAGAGTTCATGTGTGTGTGGGAGAGAGAGAGAAAGCGTGAGAGAGATAGATTGAGTGCGTGCGTGTGTGTGTGTGAGAGAGATAGAGAGTGTGTGAGAGAGAGAGAGAAAGTGTGAGAGAGATAGAGAGAGTGTGTGAAAGAGATAGGGAGTGTGTGTGTGAGAGAGAGAAAGGGAAAGGGTGAGAGAGATAGAGAATGTGTGTGTGAGAGAGATTGTGTGTGTGAGGGAGAGAGGGAAAGCGTGAGAGAGATAGATTGAGTGAGTGCGTGTGTGTGTGTGAGAGAGATAGAGAGTGTGTGAGAGAGAGAGTGTGTGTGTGAGAGAGAGAGTGTGTGTGTGTGAGAGAGTGGGAAAGAGTGAGAGAGATAGAGTGTGTGTGAAAGAGAGAGAGGGAAAGTGTGAGAGTGATAGAGAGTGTGTGTGTGTGAGAGAGAGAGAGAGAGAGGGAAAGCGTGAGAAAGATAGAGAGTGTGTGTGTGAGAGAGAGAAAGCGTGAGAGAGATAGAGAGTGTGTGTGAAAGAGATAGAGATTGTGTGTGAGAGAGAGAGAGAGGGAAAGCGTGAGAGAGATAGAGAGTGTGTGTGTGAGAGAGAGAGAGAAAGCGCGAGAGAGATAGGGAGTGTGTGTGTGAGAGAGAGAGAAAGAGTCAGAGAGATAGAGTGTGTGTGTGAGAGAGAGAAAAACGTGAGAGATAGAGAGTGTGTGTGTGTGTGGGAGAGAGAGAGAAAGCGTGAGAGAGATAGATTGAGTGCGTGCGTGTGTGTGTGTGAGAGAGATAGAGAGTGTGTGAGAGAGAGAGAGAAAGTGTGAGAGAGATAGAGAGAGTGTGTGAAAGAGATAGGGAGTGTGTGTGTGAGAGAGAGAAAGGGAAAGGGTGAGAGAGATAGAGAATGTGTGTGTGAGAGAGATTGTGTGTGTGAGGGAGAGAGGGAAAGCGTGAGAGAGATAGATTGAGTGAGTGCGTGTGTGTGTGTGAGAGAGATAGAGAGTGTGTGAGAGAGAGAGTGTGTGTGTGAGAGAGAGAGTGTGTGTGTGTGAGAGAGTGGGAAAGAGTGAGAGAGATAGAGTGTGTGTGAAAGAGAGAGAGGGAAAGTGTGAGAGTGATAGAGAGTGTGTGTGTGTGAGAGAGAGAGAGAGAGAGGGAAAGCGTGAGAAAGATAGAGAGTGTGTGTGTGAGAGAGAGAAAGCGTGAAAGAGATAGAGAGTGTGTGTGAAAGAGATAGAGATTGTGTGTGAGAGAGAGAGAGAGGGAAAGCGTGAGAGAGATAGAGAGTGTGTGTGTGAGAGAGAGAGAGAAAGCGCGAGAGAGATAGGGAGTGTGTGTGTGAGAGAGAGAGAAAGAGTCAGAGAGATAGAGTGTGTGTGTGAGAGAGAGAAAAACGTGAGAGATAGAGAGTGTGTGTGTGTGTGTGAGAGAGAGAGAGAAAGCATGAGAGATAGAGAGAGTGTGTGTGTGAGAGAGAGAAAGCGTGAGAGAGATGGAGAGTGTGTGTGTGAGAGAGAGAGAGAGTGTGTGTGTGAGAGAGAGAGAATGCGTGAGAGGGAGAGTGTGTGAGAGAGAGAGAGGGAAAGCATAAGAGAGATAGATTGAGTGCGTGTGTGTGTGTGAGAGAGATAGAGAGTGTGTGTGAGAGAGAGAGTGTGTGTGAGAGAGAGGGAAAGTGTGAGATAGATAGAGTGTGTGTGTGTGAGAGAGAGAAAGCGTGAGACAGATAGAGAGTGTGTGTATGAGAGAGAGAGAGAGGGAATGTGTGAGAGAGATAGAGAGTGTGTGTGTGTGTTGGAGAGGGAGAAAGCGTGAGAGAGATAGAGAGTGTGTGTGAAAGAGATAGTGTGTGTGTGAGAGAGAGAGGGAAAGCGTGAGAGAGATAGAGAGTGTGTGTGAGAGAGAGAGAGGGAAAGATTGAGAAGAGATAGAGAGTGTGTGTGTGTGAGAGAGAGAGAGGGAAAGCATGAGAGAGTTAGAGAGTGTTTGTGAAAGAGATAGAGAGTGTGTGTGTGAAAGAGAGAGAGAATGTGTGTGCGAGAGAGAGAGAGAGAAAGCGTTGAGAGGGATAGAGTGTGTTTGTGAGAGAGAAAAACGTGAGAGATAGAGAGTGTGTGTGTGAGAGAGACAGAGAGAAAGCGTGAGAGAGATAGAGAGTGTTTGTGAAAGAGATAGAGAGTGTGTGTGTGAAAGAGAGAGCAGAGGGAAAGAGTGAGAGAGATAGAGAGTGTGTGTGTGAGAGAGAGAGAGAGAGAGAGAGGGAAAGCATGAGAGAGATAGAGATGTGTGTGTGTGAGAGAGAGAAAGTGTGAGAGAGATAGAGAGTGTGTGTCAAAGAGATAGAGAGTGTGTGTGTGAGAGAGAGAGAGTAAGCGTGAGAGATAGAGAGAGTGTGTGTGAGAGAGAGAGAGAAAGCATGAGAGAGATAGAGAGTGTGTGTGTGAGAGAGAGAGAGAGAAAGCGTGAGAGAGATAGAGTGTGTTTGTGAGAGAGAGAGGGAAAGCGTCAGAGAGAGTGCGTGTGTGTGTGAGAGAGAGGAGAAGAGTGAGAGAGATTTAGGAGTGTGTGTGAGAGAGAAAAAGAGAAAAAGCGTGAGAGATAGAGAGTGTTTGTGAAAGAGATAGAGAGAGTGTGTGTGTGAGAGAGATAGAGAATGTGTGTGCGAGAGAGAGAGATAAAGCGTGAGAGAGATAGAGTGTGTGAGTGAGAGAGAGAGAGAGAAGCGTGAGAGATAGAGAGAGTGTGTGTGTGAGAGAGAGGAAAGCTGTGAGAGAGAGTGCTGTGTGTGTGTGTGTGTCAGAGAGAGGAAAGCATGAGAGAAAATAGAGAGTGTGTGTGTGAGAGGGAGAGAGAGGAAAAGCGTGAGAGAGATAGAGAGTGTGTGTGTGTGTGAGAGAGAGAAATCGTGAGAGAGAGAGTGTGTGTGAGAGAGAGAGAGAGAGAGAGGGAATGTGTGAGAGATATAGAAAGAGTGCATGTGTGTGTTGGAGAGGGAGAAAGTGTGAGAGATATAGAGAGTGAGTGTGAGAGAGAGATGGAGAAAGCGTTGAGAGAGATAGAGTGTGTGTGTGAGAGAGAGAGAGAAAGCGTGAGAGATAGAGAGAGTGTGTGTGTGAGAGAGTGAGAAAGCGTGAGAGAGATAGAGAGTGTGTGTGAAAGAGAGAGAGGGGAAGAGTGAGAGAGATAGAGAGGGAAAGTGTGTGAGAGATAGAGAGGGAAAGCATGTGAGAGAGAGTGTGTGTGTGAGAGGGAGAGGGAATGTGTGAGAGAGATAGAGAGTGTGTGTGTGTGAGACGAGGAAAAGCATGAGACAGAGAGTGTGTTGTGTGGTGAGAGAGACTTGTGTGCTGTGAGGGAGAGAGGGAAATCGTGAGAGAGATAAAGAGTTTGTGTGAGAGAGAGAGAGAGAGAAAGAGTGAGAGGGATAGAGTTTGTGTGTGAGATAGAGAGGGAAAGCATGAGAGAGATAGAGAGTGTTTGTATGAGAGAGAGAGAGAAGGAATGTGTGAGAGAGATAGAGAGTGTTTGTATGAGAGAGAGAGAGGGAATGTGTGAGAGAGAGAGAGAGTTCATGTGGTGTGTGGGAGAGAGAGAGAAAGCGTGAGAGAGATAGATTGAGTGCGTGCGTGTGTGTGTGTGAGAGAGAGATACCAGAGTGTGTGAGAGAGAGAGAGAAAGTGTGAGAGAGATAGAGAGAGTGTGTGAAGAGATAGAGAGTGGTCGTGTGTCAGAGAGAGAAAGGGAAAGGGTGAGAGAGATAGAGAATGTGTCGTGTGAGAGAGAGAGAGAAAGCATGAGAGAGATAGTGTGTGTGAGAGAGTGAGAGAGAGAAAAAGCGTGAGAGAGATAGAGTGTGTGTGTGTGTGAGAGAGAGAGAGAGAAAGCGTGAGAGAGATAGAGAGGGAAAGCGTGTGAGAGATAGAGAGAGTGTGTGAGAGAGAGAGGGAATGTGTGAGAGAGATAGAGAGTGTGGCTGTGAGAGAGAGAGAGAGAGAGAGAAAGTGTGAGAGAGATAGAGAGGGAAAGCGTATGTGAGAGATAGAGTGTGTGAGAGAGACAGAGAGAGAGAATGTGTGAGAGAGATAGAGAGTGTGTGTGTGTGAGGAGAGAGGAAAGCATGAGAGAGATAGATTGAGTGTGTGTGTGTGTGTGTGTGAGAGAGATAGAGAGTGTGTGAGAGAGAGAGTGTGTGTGTGTGAGAGAGAGAGTGTGTGTGTGTGAGAGAGTGGGAAAGAGTGAGAGAGATAGAGTGTGAGTGAAAGAGAGAGCGGGGAAAGTGTGAGAGTGATAGAGAGTGTGTGTGTGTGAGAGAGAGAGAGGGAAAGCGTGAGAAAGATAGAGAGTGTGTGTGTGTGAGAGAGAGAAAGCGTGAGAGAGATAGAGTGTGTGTGAAAGAGATAGAGATTGTGTGTGAGAGAGAGAGAGACGGAAAGCGTGAGAGAGAGTGAGCTGTGTGTGTGTCAGAGAGAGGGAAAGCATGAGAGAGATAGAGAGTGTGTGTGTGAGAGGAGAGAGAGGAAAAGCGTGAGAGAGAGATAGAGAGTGTGTGTGTGTGAGAGAGAGAGAAAGCGTGAGAGAGAGAGTGTGTGAGAGAGAGAGAGGGAAAGCGTAAGAGAGATAGATTGAGTGCATGTGTGTGTGTGAGAGAGAGTGTGTGTGAGGGAGAGGGAAAGAGTGAGAGAGATAGTGTGTATGTGAGAGAGAGAAAGCGTGAGAGAGATAGAGAGTGTGTGTATGAGTGAGAGAGAGAGAGAGGGAATGTGTGAGAGATATAGAAAGAGTGCATGTGTGTGTTGGAGAGGGAGAAAGTGTGAGAGATATAGAGAGTGTGTGTGAGAGAGAGAGATGGAAAGCGTGAGAGAGATAGAGAGTGTGTGTGAGAGAGAGAGAGAAAGCGTGAGAGATAGAGTGTGTGTGCGAGAGAGAGAGAGAAAGCGTGAGAGATAGAGAGAGTGTGTGTGTGAGAGAGAGAGAAAGCGTGAGAGAGATAGAGTGTGTGTGAAAGAGAGAGAGGGGAAGAGTGAGAGAGATAGAGAGGGAAAGTGTGTGAGAGATAGAGAGGGAAAGCATGTGAGAGATAGAGAGTGTGTGTGAGAAGAGAGAGGGAATGTGTGAGAGAGATAGAGAGTGTGTGTGTGAGAGAGAGAGAGAGAGAGAGAGAGAAAGCGTGAGAGAGATAGAGAGTGTGTGTGTGAGGGAGAGAGGGAAATCGTGAGAGAGATAAAGAGTGTGTGTGAGAGAGAGAGAGAGAAAGAGTGAGAGGGATAGAGTTTGTGTGTGAGATAGAGAGGGAAAGCATGAGAGAGATAGAGAGTGTTTGTATGAGAGAGAGAGAGGGAATGTGTGAGAGAGATAGAGAGTGTGTGTGTGTGAGAGAGATTGTGTGTGTGAGGGAGAGAGGGAAAGCGTGAGAGAGATAGATTGAGTGCGTGTGTGTGTGTGAGAGAGATAGAGACGTGTGTGAGAGAGAGAGTGTGTGTGTGAGAGAGGAGAGTGTGTGTGTGTGAGAGAGTGGGAAAGAGTGAGAGAGATAGAGTGTGTGTGAAAGAGAGAGAGGGAAAGTGTGAGAGTGATAGAGAGTGTGTGTGTGTGAGAGAGAGAGAGAGAGAAAGAATGAGAGGGATAGAGTGTGTGTGTGAGATAGAGAGGGAAAGCATGAGAGAGATAGAGAGTGTTTGTATGAGAGAGAGAGAGGGAGAATGTGTGAGAGAGATAGAGAGTGTTTGTATGAGAGAGAGAGAGATGAGAGAGAGAGAGAGGGAATGTGTGAGAGAGAGAGAGAGTTCATGTGTGTGTGGGAGAGAGAGAGAAAGCGTGAGAAAGATAGATTGAGTGCGTGCGTGTTGTGTGTGTGAGAGAGATAGAGAGTGTGTGAGAGAGAGAGAGAAGTGTGAGAGAGATAGAGAGAGTGTGTGAAAGAGATAGAGAGTGTGCGTGTGAGAGAGAAAGGGAAAGGGTGAGAGAAATAGAGAATGTGTGAGTGAGAGAGAGAGAAAAAGCGTGAGAGAGATAGAGTGTGTGTGTGTGTGAGAGAGAGAGAAAGCGTGAGAGAGATAGAGAGAGTGTGTGAGAGAGAGAGAGGGAATGTGTGAGAGAGATAGAGAGTGTGGCTGTGAGAGAGAGAGAGAGAGAGAGAGAGAGAGAGAGAGAGAAAGTGTGAGAGAGATAGAGAGGGAAAGCGTGTGAGAGATAGTGTGTGAGAGAGAGAGAGAGGGGGAATGTGTGAGAGAGATAGAGAGTGTGTGTGTGTGAGAGAGATTGTGTGTGTGAGGGAGAGAGGGAAAGCATGAGAGAGATAGATTGAGTGCGTGTGTGTGTGTGTGAGAGAGATAGAGAGTGTGTGAGAGAGAGAGTGTGTCTGTGTGTGAGAGAGTGGGAAAGAGTGAGAGAGATAGAGTTTGCGTGAAAGAGAGAGCGGGAAAGTGTGAGAGTGATAGAGAGTGTGTGTGTGTGTGAGAGAGAGAGAGAGAGGGAAAGCGTGAGAAAGATAGATTGAGTGCGTGCGTGTGTGTGTGTGAGAGAGATAGAGAGTGTGTGAGAGAGAGAGAGAAAGTGTGAGAGAGATAGAGAGAGTGTGTGAAAGAGATAGAGAGTGTGTGTGTGAGAGAGAGAGAAAGCGCGAGAGAGATAGGGAGTGTGTGTGTGAGAGAGAGAAAGCATGAGAGAGATAGAGTGGGTCTGTGAGAGAGAGAAAAACGTGAGAGATAGAGAGTGTGTGTGTGTGAGAGAGAGAGAGAGAGAAAGCATGAGAGATAGAGAGAGTGTGTGTGTGAAAGAGAGAAAGCGTGAGAGAGATAGAGAGTGTGTGTGAAAGAGAGAGAGGGGAAGAGTGAGAGAGATAGAGTGTGTGTGTCAGAGACAAAGAGAGAAAAAGCGTGAGAGAGATAGAGAGTGTTTGTGAAAGAGATAGAGAGTGTGGGTGTGAGAGAGGTAGAGAATGTGTGTGCGAGAGAGAGAGAGAAAGCGTCAGAGAGAGTGCGTGTGTGTGTGAGAGAGAGAGGGAAAGCGTGAGAGAGATAGAGAGTGTGTGTGTGAGAGGGAGAGAGAGGAAAAGCGTGAGAGAGATAGATTGAGTGCGTGTGTGTGTGTGAGAGAGATAGAGAGTGTGTGTGAGAGAGAGAGTGTGTGTGAGAGAGAGACAGAAAGCGTGAGAGAGATAGAGAGTTTGTGTGTGAGAGAGAGGGAAAGCGTGAGAGAGAGAGAGTGTGTGAGATAGAGAGGGAAAGCGTAAGAGAGATAGATTGAGTGCGTGTGTGTGTGAGAGAGATAGAGAGTGTGTGTGTGAGAGAGAAAGCGTGAGAGAGATAGAGAGTGTGTGTATGAGAGAGAGAGAGAGAGAGAGAGAGGGAACGTGTGAGAGAGATAGAGAGAGTGCATGTGTGTGTTGGAGAGGGAGAAAGTGTGAGAGAGATAGAGAGTGTATGTGAAAGAGTTAGTGTGTGTGTGAGAGAGAGGGAAAGCGTGGGAGAGAGAGAAAGTGTGTGTGTGTGTGTGTGAGAGAGAGAGAGGGAAAGCGTGAGAGAGATAGAGAGAGTGTGTGTGAGAGAGAGAGAAAGTGTGAGCGAGATAGAGAGAGTGTGTGAAAGAGACAGAGAGTGTGTGTGTGAGAGAGAGAAAGGGAAAGGGTGAGAGAGATAGAGAATGTGTCTGTGAGAGAGAGAGAGAGAAAGCATGAGAGAGATAATGTGTGTGTGAGAGAGAGAGAGAAAAAGTGTGAGAGAGATAGAGTGAGTGTGTGAGAGAGAGAGAGAGAGAGAGAAAACATGAGAGAGATAGAGAGGGAAAGCATGTGAGAGATAGTGTGTGAGAGAGAGAGAGGTAATGTGTGAGAGATATAGAAAGAGTGCATGTGTGTGTTGGAGAGGGAGAAAGTGTGAGAGATATAGAGAGTGTGTGTGAGAGAGAGAGAGGGAAAGCGAGAGAGATAGAGTGTGTGTGTGAGAGAGAGAGAGAAAGCGTGAGAGATAGAGAGAGTGTGCGTGTGAGAAAGTGAGAAAGCGTGAGAGAGATAGAGAGGGAAAACGTGTGAGAGATAGAGAGTGTGTGTGAGAGAGAGAGAGGGAATGTGTGAGAGAGATAGAGAGGGAAAGCATGTGAGAGATAGAGAGTGTGTGTGAGGAAGAGAGAGGGAGAGTGAAAGGGAAAGGATGAGAGAGATAGAGAATGTGTGCTTGAGAGAGAGAGAGAAAGCATGAGAGAGATAGTGTGTGTGTGTGAGAGAGAGAGAGAAAACATGAGAGAGATAGAGAGGGAAAGCATGTGAGAGATAGAGAGTGTGTGTGTGAGAGGGAGAGGGAATGTGTGAGAGAGATAGAGAGTGTGTGTGTGTGAGAGAGGAAAAGCATGAGACAGAGAGTGTGTGTGTGTGAGAGAGATTGTGTGTGTGAGGGAGAGAGGGAAATCGTGAGAGAGATAAAGAGTGTGTGTGTGAGAGAGAGAGAGAAAGAGTGAGAGGGATAGAGTGTGTGTTTGAGATAGAGAAGGAAAGCATGAGAGAGATAGAGTGTTTGTATGAGAGATAGAGAGGGAATGTGTGAGAGAGATAGAGAGAGTTCATGTGTGTGTGGGAGAGAGAGAGAGAAAGCGTGAGAGGGATAGATTGAGTGTGTGTGTGTGTGTGTGTGTGTGGGAGAGAGGGAAAGCGTGAGAGAGATAGAGAGTGTGTGTGTGAGAGGAAGAGAGAGGAAAAGCGTGAGAGAGATAGAGAGTGTGTGTGAAAGAGAGAGAGGGAAAGAGTGAGAGAGATAGTGTGTGTGTGTGAGAGAGAGAGAGAAAACATGAGAGAGAGAGAGGGAAAGCATGTGAGAGATAGAGAGTGTGTGTGTGAGAGGGAGAGGGAATGTGTGAGAGAGATAGAGAGTGTGTGTGTGTGAGAGAGGAAAAGCATGAGACAGAGAGTGTGTGTGTGTGAGAGAGATTGTGTGTGTGAGGGAGAGAGGGAAATCGTGAGAGGGATAGAGTGTGTGTGTGAGATAGAGACGGAAAGCATGAGAGAGATAGAGTGTTTGTATGAGAGAGAGAGAGGGAATGTGTGAGAGAGATAGAGAGTGTTTGTATGAGAGAGAGAGAGAGGGAATGTGTGAGAGAGAGAGAGTTCATGTGTGTGTGGGAGAGAGAGAGAAAGCGTGAGAGAGATAGATTGAGTGCGTGCGTGTGTGTGTGTGAGAGAGATAGAGAGTGTGTGAGAGAGAGAGAGAAAGTGTGAGAGAGATAGAGAGAGTGTGTGAAAGAGATAGGGAGTGTGTGTGTGAGAGAGAGAAAGGAAAAGGGTGAGAGAGATAGAGAATGTGTGTGTGAGAGAGAGAGAGAAAACATGAGAGAGATAGAGAGGGAAAGCATGTGAGAGATAGAGAGTGTGTGTGTGAGAGGGAGAGGGAATGTGTGAGAGAGATAGAGAGTGTGTGTGTGTGAGAGAGGAAAAGCATGAGACAGAGAGTGTGTGTGTGTGAGAGAGATTGTGTGTGTGAGGGAGAGAGGGAAATCGTGAGAGAGATAAAGAGTGTGTGTGTGAGAGAGAGAGAGAAAGAGTGAGAGGGATAGAGTGTGTGTGTGAGATAGAGAAGGAAAGCATGAGAGAGATAGAGTGTTTGTATGAGAGAGAGAGAGGGAATGTGTGAGAGAGATAGAGAGAGTTCATGTGTGTGTGGGAGAGAGAGAGAGAAAGCGTGAGAGGGATAGATTGAGTGTGTGTGTGTGTGTGTGTGTGTGGGAGAGAGGGAAAGCGTGAGAGAGATAGAGAGTGTGTGTGTGAGAGGAAGAGAGAGGAAAAGCGTGAGAGAGATAGAGAGTGTGTGTGAAAGAGAGAGAGGGAAAGAGTGAGAGAGATAGTGTGTGTGTGTGAGAGAGAGAGAGAAAACATGAGAGAGATAGAGAGGGAAAGCATGTGAGAGATAGAGAGTGTGTGTGTGAGAGGGAGAGGGAATGTGTGAGAGAGATAGAGAGTGTGTGTGTGTGAGAGAGGAAAAGCATGAGACAGAGAGTGTGTGTGTGTGAGAGAGATTGTGTGTGTGAGGGAGAGAGGGAAATCGTGAGAGGGATAGAGTGTGTGTGTGAGATAGAGACGGAAAGCATGAGAGAGATAGAGTGTTTGTATGAGAGAGAGAGAGGGAATGTGTGAGAGAGATAGAGAGTGTTTGTATGAGAGAGAGAGAGAGGGAATGTGTGAGAGAGAGAGAGTTCATGTGTGTGTGGGAGAGAGAGAGAAAGCGTGAGAGAGATAGATTGAGTGCGTGCGTGTGTGTGTGTGAGAGAGATAGAGAGTGTGTGAGAGAGAGAGAGAAAGTGTGAGAGAGATAGAGAGAGTGTGTGAGAGAGATAGAGAGAGTGTGTGAAAGAGATAGAGAGTGTGTGTGTGAGAGAGAGAAAGGGAAAGGGTGAGAGAGATAGAGAATGTGTGTGTGAGAGAGAGAGAGAAAGCATGAGAGAGATAGTGTGTGTGAGAGAGTGAGAGAGAGAAAAAGCGTGAGAGAGATAGAGTGTGTGTGTGTGAGAGAGAGAGAGAGAGAGAAAGCGTGAGAGAGAGTGCATGTGCGTGTGAGATAGAGAGGGAAAGCGTGTGAGAGATAGAGAGTGTGGCTGTGAGAGAGAGAGAGAGAGAAAGTGTGAGAGAGATAGAGAGGGAAAGCGTGTGAGAGATAGTGTGTGTGAGAGGGAGAGGGAATGTGTGAGAGAGATAGAGTGTGTGTGAGTGTGAGAGAGGAAAAGCATGAGAGAGAGAGAGTGTGTGTGTGAGAGAGATTGTGTGTGTGAGGGAGAGAGGGAAATCGTGAGAGAGAGAAAGAGTGAAAGGGATAGAGTGTGTGTGTGAGATAGAGAGGGAAAGCATGAGAGAGATAGAGAGAGTTTGTATGAGAGAGAGAGAGAGGGAATGTGTGAGAGAGAGAGAGAGTTCATGTGTGTGTGGGAGAGAGAGAGAAAGCGTGACAGGGATAGATTGAGTGCGTGTGTGCGTGTGAGAGAGAGATAGAGAGTGTGTGAGAGAGAGAGAAAGTGTGAGAGAGATGGAGAGTGTGTGAAAGAGATAGAGAGTGTGTGTGTGAGAGAGAGAAAGGGAAAGGGTGAGAGAGATAGAGAATGTGTGTGAGAGAGAGAGAGAGAAAGCATGAGAGAGATAGAGAGGGAAAGCGTGTGAGAGATAGAGAGTGTGTGTGTGAGAGAGAGAGAGAGAAAGAGTGAGAGAGATAGAGAGGGAAAGCATGTGAGAGATAGAGAGTGTGTGTGAGGAAGAGAGAGGGAATGTGTGAGAGAGATAGAGAGTGTGTCTGTGAGAGAGAGAGAGAGAGAAAGTGTGAGAGAGATAGAGAGGGAAAGCGTGTGAGAGATAGAGTGTGTGAGAGAGAGAGAGAGAGAGGGAATGTGTGAGAGAGATAGAGAGTGTGTGTGTGAGAAGGAAAAGCATGAGAGAGAGAGTGTGTGTGTGAGAGAGATTGTGTATGTGAGGGAGAGAGGGAAAGCGTGAGAGAGATAGAGAGTGTGTGTGTGTGTGAGAGAGAGAGAGAAAGCGTGAGAGGGATAGAGTGTGTGCGTGAGATAGAGCGGGAAAGAGAGAGAGTGGGAATGTGTGAGAGAGATAGAGAGAGTTCATGTGTGTGTGGGAGAGAGAGAGAGAAAGCATGAGAGGGATAGATTGAGTGCGTGTGTGTGTGTGTGAGAGAGAGATAGAGAGTGTGTGAGAGAGAGTGTGTGTGTGAGAGAGAGGGAAAGAGTGAGAGAGATAGAGAGTGTTTGTATGAGAGAGAGAGAGGGAATGTGTGAGAGAGATAGAGAGTGTTTGTATGAGAGAGAGAGAGAGGGAATGTGTGAGAGAGAGAGAGAGTTCATGTGTGTGTGGGAGAGAGAGAGAAAGCGTGAGAGAGATAGATTGAGTGCGTGCGTGTGTGTGTGAGAGAGAGATAGAGAGTGTGTGAGAGAGAGAGAGAAAGTGTGAGAGAGATAGAGAGTGTGTGTGTGAGAGAGAGGGAGAGAGAGAGAAAGAGTGAGAGAGATAGAGAGGGAAAGCATGTGAGAGATAGAGAGTGTGTGTGAGGAAGAGAGAGGGAACGTGTGAGAGAGATAGAGAGTGTGTGTGTGAGAGAGAGAGAGAGAGAAAGAGTGAGAGAGATAGAGAGGGAAAGCATGTGAGAGATAGAGAGTGTGTGTGAGGAAGAGAGAGGGAATGTGTGAGAGAGATAGAGAGTGTGTCTGTGTGAGAGAGAGAGTGAAAGTGTGAGAGAGATAGAGAGTGTGTCTGTGTGAGAGAGAGAGAGTGAAAGTGTGAGAGAGATAGAGAGGGAAAGCGTGTGAGAGATAGTGTGTGAGAGGGAGAGAGAGAGAGGGAATGTGTGAGACAGATAGAGTGTGTGTGAGAGAGAGGGAAAGCATGAGAGAGAGAGTGTGTGTGTGAGAGAGAGAGAGAGAAAGCATGAGAGGGAGAGAGTGTGTGTGTGAGATAGAGCGGGAAAGAGAGAGAGAGGGAATGTGTGAGAGAGATAGAGAGAGTTCATGTGTGTGTGGGAGAGAGAGAAAGCGTGAGAGAGATAGATTGAGTGCATGTGTGTGTGTGAGAGAGATAGAGAGTGTGTGAGGGAGAGTGTGTGTGTGAGAGAGGGAAAGAGTGAAAGAGATAGAGAGTGTGTGTGAGAGAGAGAGGGAAAGCGTGAGAGAGATAGAGAGTGTGTGTGTGAGAGAGAGAGAAAGCGCGAGAGAGATAGGGAGTGTGTGTGTGAGAGAGAGAAAGCATGAGAGAGATAGAGTGGGTCTGTGAGAGAGAGAAAAACATGAGAGATAGAGAGTGTGTGTGTGTGAGAGAGAGAGAGAGAAAGCATGAGAGATAGAGAGAGTGTGTGTGTGAGAGAGAGAAAGCGTGAGAGAGATAGAGAGTGTGTGTGAAAGAGAGAGAGGGGAAGAGAGAGAGAGATAGAGTGTGTGTGTCAGAGACAAAGAGAGAAAAAGCGTGAGAGAGATAGAGAGTGTTTGTGAAAGAGATAGAGAGTGTGGGTGTGAGAGAGATAGAGAATGTGTGTGCGAGAGAGAGAGAGAAAGCGTGAGAGAGAGTGTGTGTGTGTGTGTGAGAGAGAGAGGGAAAGCGTGAGAGAGATAGAGAGTGTGTGTGTGAGAGGGAGAGAGAGGAAAAGCGTGAGAGAGATAGATTGAGTGCGTGTGTGTGTGTGAGAGAGATAGAGAGTGTGTGTGAGAGAGAGAGTGTGTGTGAGAGAAAGACAGAAAGCGTGAGAGAGATAGAGATTGTGTGTGTGAGAGAGAGGGAAAGCGTGAGAGAGATAGAGAGTGTGTGTGTGAGAGAGAGAGAAAGCGTGAGAGAGAGAGAGTGTGTGAGATAGAGAGGGAAAGCGTAAGAGAGATAGATTGAGTGCGTGTGTGTGTGAGAGAGATAGAGAGTGTGTGTGTGAGAGAGAAAGCGTGAGAGAGATAGAGAGTGTGTGTATGAGAGAGAGAGAGAGAGAGAGAGGGAACGTGTGAGAGAGATAGAGAGAGTGCATGTGCGTGTTGGAGAGGGAGAAAGTGTGAGAGAGATAGAGAGTGTATGTGAAAGAGATAGTGTGTGTGTGAGAGAGAGAGGGAAAGCGTGGGAGAGAGAGAAAGTGTGTGTGTGTGTGTGAGAGAGAGAGAGAGGGAAAGCGTGAGAGAGATAGAGAGAGTGTGTGTGAGAGAGAGAGAAAGCATGAGCGAGATAGAGAGAGTGTGTGAAAGAGATAGAGAGTGTGTGTGTGAGAGAGAGAAAGGGAAAGGGTGAGAGAGAGAGAGAATGTGTGTGTGAGAGAGAGAGAGAAAGCATGAGAGAGATAATGAGTGTGTGAGAGAGAGAGAGAGAAAAAGCGTGAGAGAGATAGAGTGAGTGTGTGTGAGAGAGAGAGAGAGAAAACATGAGAGAGATAGAGAGGGAAAGCATGTGAGAGATAGTGTGTGAGAGAGAGAGGGAATGTGTGAGAGAGATAGAGAGTGTGTGTGTGAGAGAGGAAAAGCATGAGAGAGAGAGTGTGTGTGTGTGAGAGAGATTGTGTATGTGAGGGAGAGAGGGAAATCGTGAGAGAGAGAAAGAGTGAAAGGGATAGAGTGTGTGTGTGAGATAGAGAGGGAAAGCATGAGAGAGATAGAGAGTGTTTGTATGAGAGAGAGAGAGAGGGAATGTGTGAGAGAGAGAGAGAGTTCATGTGTGTGTGGGAGAGAGAGAGAAAGCGTGACAGGGATAGATTGAGTGCGTGTGTGCGTGTGAGAGAGAGATAGAGAGTGTGTGAGAGAGAGAGAAAGTGTGAGAGAGATGGAGAGTGTGTGAAAGAGATAGAGAGTGTGTGTGTGAGAGAGAGAAAGGGAAAGGGTGAGAGAGATAGAGAATGTGTGTGAGAGAGAGAGAGAGAAAGCATGAGAGAGATAGAGAGGGAAAGCGTGTGAGAGATAGAGAGTGTGTGTGTGAGAGAGAGAGAGAGAAAGAGTGAGAGAGATAGAGAGGGAAAGCATGTGAGAGATAGAGAGTGTGTGTGAGGAAGAGAGAGGGAATGTGTGAGAGAGATAGAGAGTGTGTCTGTGAGAGAGAGAGAGAGAGAAAGTGTGAGAGAGATAGAGAGGGAAAGCGTGTGAGAGATAGAGTGTGTGAGAGAGAGAGAGAGAGGGAATGTGTGAGAGAGATAGAGAGTGTGTGTGTGAGAGAGGAAAAGCATGAGAGAGAGAGTGTGTGTGTGTGAGAGAGATTGTGTATGTGAGGGAGAGAGGGAAAGCGTGAGAGAGATAGAGAGTGTGTGTGTGTGTGAGAGAGAGAGAGAAAGCGTGAGAGGGATAGAGTGTGTGTGTGAGATAGAGCGGGAAAGAGAGAGAGTGGGAATGTGTGAGAGAGATAGAGAGAGTTCATGTGTGTGTGGGAGAGAGAGAGAGAAAGCATGAGAGGGATAGATTGAGTGCGTGTGTGTGTGTGTGAGAGAGAGATAGAGAGTGTGTGAGAGAGAGTGTGTGTGTGAGAGAGAGGGAAAGAGTGAGAGAGATAGAGAGTGTTTGTATGAGAGAGAGAGAGGGAATGTGTGAGAGAGATAGAGAGTGTTTGTATGAGAGAGAGAGAGAGGGAATGTGTGAGAGAGAGAGAGAGTTCATGTGTGTGTGGGAGAGAGAGAGAAAGCGTGAGAGAGATAGATTGAGTGCGTGCGTGTGTGTGTGAGAGAGAGATAGAGAGTGTGTGAGAGAGAGAGAGAAAGTGTGAGAGAGATAGAGAGTGTGTGTGAGAGAGAGGGAGAGAGAGAGAAAGAGTGAGAGAGATAGAGAGGGAAAGCATGTGAGAGATAGAGAGTGTGTGTGAGGAAGAGAGAGGGAACGTGTGAGAGAGATAGAGAGTGTGTGTGTGAGAGAGAGAGAGAGGGAAAGCGTGAGAGAGATAGAGAGAGTGTGTGTGAGAGAGAGAGAAAGCATGAGCGAGATAGAGAGAGTGTGTGAAAGAGATAGAGAGTGTGTGTGTGAGAGAGAGAAAGGGAAAGGGTGAGAGAGAGAGAGAATGTGTGTGTGAGAGAGAGAGAGAGAAAGCATGAGAGAGATAATGAGTGTGTGAGAGAGAGAGAGAGAAAAAGCGTGAGAGAGATAGAGTGAGTGTGTGTGAGAGAGAGAGAGAGAAAACATGAGAGAGATAGAGAGGGAAAGCATGTGAGAGATAGTGTGTGAGAGAGAGAGGGAATGTGTGAGAGAGATAGAGAGTGTGTGTGTGAGAGAGGAAAAGCATGAGAGAGAGAGTGTGTGTGTGTGAGAGAGATTGTGTATGTGAGGGAGAGAGGGAAATCGTGAGAGAGAGAAAGAGTGAAAGGGATAGAGTGTGTGTGTGAGATAGAGAGGGAAAGCATGAGAGAGATAGAGAGTGTTTGTATGAGAGAGAGAGAGAGGGAATGTGTGAGAGAGAGAGAGAGTTCATGTGTGTGTGGGAGAGAGAGAGAAAGCGTGACAGGGATAGATTGAGTGCGTGTGTGCGTGTGAGAGAGAGATAGAGAGTGTGTGAGAGAGAGAGAAAGTGTGAGAGAGATGGAGAGTGTGTGAAAGAGATAGAGAGTGTGTGTGTGAGAGAGAGAAAGGGAAAGGGTGAGAGAGATAGAGAATGTGTGTGAGAGAGAGAGAGAGAAAGCATGAGAGAGATAGAGAGGGAAAGCGTGTGAGAGATAGAGAGTGTGTGTGTGAGAGAGAGAGAGAGAAAGAGTGAGAGAGATAGAGAGGGAAAGCATGTGAGAGATAGAGAGTGTGTGTGAGGAAGAGAGAGGGAATGTGTGAGAGAGATAGAGAGTGTGTCTGTGAGAGAGAGAGAGAGAGAAAGTGTGAGAGAGATAGAGAGGGAAAGCGTGTGAGAGATAGAGTGTGTGAGAGAGAGAGAGAGAGAGGGAATGTGTGAGAGAGATAGAGAGTGTGTGTGTGAGAAGGAAAAGCATGAGAGAGAGAGTGTGTGTGTGAGAGAGATTGTGTATGTGAGGGAGAGAGGGAAAGCGTGAGAGAGATAGAGAGTGTGTGTGTGTGTGAGAGAGAGAGAGAAAGCGTGAGAGGGATAGAGTGTGTGCGTGAGATAGAGCGGGAAAGAGAGAGAGTGGGAATGTGTGAGAGAGATAGAGAGAGTTCATGTGTGTGTGGGAGAGAGAGAGAGAAAGCATGAGAGGGATAGATTGAGTGCGTGTGTGTGTGTGTGAGAGAGAGATAGAGAGTGTGTGAGAGAGAGTGTGTGTGTGAGAGAGAGGGAAAGAGTGAGAGAGATAGAGAGTGTTTGTATGAGAGAGAGAGAGGGAATGTGTGAGAGAGATAGAGAGTGTTTGTATGAGAGAGAGAGAGAGGGAATGTGTGAGAGAGAGAGAGAGTTCATGTGTGTGTGGGAGAGAGAGAGAAAGCGTGAGAGAGATAGATTGAGTGCGTGCGTGTGTGTGTGAGAGAGAGATAGAGAGTGTGTGAGAGAGAGAGAGAAAGTGTGAGAGAGATAGAGAGTGTGTGTGTGAGAGAGAGGGAGAGAGAGAGAAAGAGTGAGAGAGATAGAGAGGGAAAGCATGTGAGAGATAGAGAGTGTGTGTGAGGAAGAGAGAGGGAACGTGTGAGAGAGATAGAGAGTGTGTGTGTGAGAGAGAGAGAGAGAGAAAGAGTGAGAGAGATAGAGAGGGAAAGCATGTGAGAGATAGAGAGTGTGTGTGAGGAAGAGAGAGGGAATGTGTGAGAGAGATAGAGAGTGTGTCTGTGTGAGAGAGAGAGTGAAAGTGTGAGAGAGATAGAGAGTGTGTCTGTGTGAGAGAGAGAGAGTGAAAGTGTGAGAGAGATAGAGAGGGAAAGCGTGTGAGAGATAGTGTGTGAGAGGGAGAGAGAGAGAGGGAATGTGTGAGACAGATAGAGTGTGTGTGAGAGAGAGGGAAAGCATGAGAGAGAGAGTGTGTGTGTGAGAGAGAGAGAGAGAAAGCATGAGAGGGAGAGAGTGTGTGTGTGAGATAGAGCGGGAAAGAGAGAGAGAGGGAATGTGTGAGAGAGATAGAGAGAGTTCATGTGTGTGTGGGAGAGAGAGAAAGCGTGAGAGAGATAGATTGAGTGCATGTGTGTGTGTGAGAGAGATAGAGAGTGTGTGAGGGAGAGTGTGTGTGTGAGAGAGGGAAAGAGTGAAAGAGATAGAGAGTGTGTGTGAGAGAGAGAGGGAAAGCGTGAGAGAGATAGAGAGTGTGTGTGTGAGAGAGAGAGAAAGCGCGAGAGAGATAGGGAGTGTGTGTGTGAGAGAGAGAAAGCATGAGAGAGATAGAGTGGGTCTGTGAGAGAGAGAAAAACATGAGAGATAGAGAGTGTGTGTGTGTGAGAGAGAGAGAGAGAAAGCATGAGAGATAGAGAGAGTGTGTGTGTGAGAGAGAGAAAGCGTGAGAGAGATAGAGAGTGTGTGTGAAAGAGAGAGAGGGGAAGAGAGAGAGAGATAGAGTGTGTGTGTCAGAGACAAAGAGAGAAAAAGCGTGAGAGAGATAGAGAGTGTTTGTGAAAGAGATAGAGAGTGTGGGTGTGAGAGAGATAGAGAATGTGTGTGCGAGAGAGAGAGAGAAAGCGTGAGAGAGAGTGTGTGTGTGTGTGTGAGAGAGAGAGGGAAAGCGTGAGAGAGATAGAGAGTGTGTGTGTGAGAGGGAGAGAGAGGAAAAGCGTGAGAGAGATAGATTGAGTGCGTGTGTGTGTGTGAGAGAGATAGAGAGTGTGTGTGAGAGAGAGAGTGTGTGTGAGAGAGAGACAGAAAGCGTGAGAGAGATAGAGATTGTGTGTGTGAGAGAGAGGGAAAGCGTGAGAGAGATAGAGAGTGTGTGTGTGAGAGAGAGAGAAAGCGTGAGAGAGAGAGAGTGTGTGAGATAGAGAGGGAAAGCGTAAGAGAGATAGATTGAGTGCGTGTGTGTGTGAGAGAGATAGAGAGTGTGTGTGTGAGAGAGAAAGCGTGAGAGAGATAGAGAGTGTGTGTATGAGAGAGAGAGAGAGAGAGAGAGGGAACGTGTGAGAGAGATAGAGAGAGTGCATGTGCGTGTTGGAGAGGGAGAAAGTGTGAGAGAGATAGAGAGTGTATGTGAAAGAGATAGTGTGTGTGTGAGAGAGAGAGGGAAAGCGTGGGAGAGAGAGAAAGTGTGTGTGTGTGTGTGAGAGAGAGAGAGAGGGAAAGCGTGAGAGAGATAGAGAGAGTGTGTGTGAGAGAGAGAGAAAGCATGAGCGAGATAGAGAGAGTGTGTGAAAGAGATAGAGAGTGTGTGTGTGAGAGAGAGAAAGGGAAAGGGTGAGAGAGAGAGAGAATGTGTGTGTGAGAGAGAGAGAGAGAAAGCATGAGAGAGATAATGAGTGTGTGAGAGAGAGAGAGAGAAAAAGCGTGAGAGAGATAGAGTGAGTGTGTGTGAGAGAGAGAGAGAGAAAACATGAGAGAGATAGAGAGGGAAAGCATGTGAGAGATAGTGTGTGAGAGAGAGAGGGAATGTGTGAGAGAGATAGAGAGTGTGTGTGTGAGAGAGGAAAAGCATGAGAGAGAGAGTGTGTGTGTGTGAGAGAGATTGTGTATGTGAGGGAGAGAGGGAAATCGTGAGAGAGAGAAAGAGTGAAAGGGATAGAGTGTGTGTGTGAGATAGAGAGGGAAAGCATGAGAGAGATAGAGAGTGTTTGTATGAGAGAGAGAGAGAGGGAATGTGTGAGAGAGAGAGAGAGTTCATGTGTGTGTGGGAGAGAGAGAGAAAGCGTGACAGGGATAGATTGAGTGCGTGTGTGCGTGTGAGAGAGAGATAGAGAGTGTGTGAGAGAGAGAGAAAGTGTGAGAGAGATGGAGAGTGTGTGAAAGAGATAGAGAGTGTGTGTGTGAGAGAGAGAAAGGGAAAGGGTGAGAGAGATAGAGAATGTGTGTGAGAGAGAGAGAGAGAAAGCATGAGAGAGATAGAGAGGGAAAGCGTGTGAGAGATAGAGAGTGTGTGTGTGAGAGAGAGAGAGAGAAAGAGTGAGAGAGATAGAGAGGGAAAGCATGTGAGAGATAGAGAGTGTGTGTGAGGAAGAGAGAGGGAATGTGTGAGAGAGATAGAGAGTGTGTCTGTGAGAGAGAGAGAGAGAGAAAGTGTGAGAGAGATAGAGAGGGAAAGCGTGTGAGAGATAGAGTGTGTGAGAGAGAGAGAGAGAGGGAATGTGTGAGAGAGATAGAGAGTGTGTGTGTGAGAGAGGAAAAGCATGAGAGAGAGAGTGTGTGTGTGTGAGAGAGATTGTGTATGTGAGGGAGAGAGGGAAAGCGTGAGAGAGATAGAGAGTGTGTGTGTGTGTGAGAGAGAGAGAGAAAGCGTGAGAGGGATAGAGTGTGTGCGTGAGATAGAGCGGGAAAGAGAGAGAGTGGGAATGTGTGAGAGAGATAGAGAGAGTTCATGTGTGTGTGGGAGAGAGAGAGAGAAAGCATGAGAGGGATAGATTGAGTGCGTGTGTGTGTGTGTGAGAGAGAGATAGAGAGTGTGTGAGAGAGAGTGTGTGTGTGAGAGAGAGGGAAAGAGTGAGAGAGATAGAGAGTGTTTGTATGAGAGAGAGAGAGGGAATGTGTGAGAGAGATAGAGAGTGTTTGTATGAGAGAGAGAGAGAGGGAATGTGTGAGAGAGAGAGAGAGTTCATGTGTGTGTGGGAGAGAGAGAGAAAGCGTGAGAGAGATAGATTGAGTGCGTGCGTGTGTGTGTGAGAGAGAGATAGAGAGTGTGTGAGAGAGAGAGAGAAAGTGTGAGAGAGATAGAGAGTGTGTGTGAGAGAGAGGGAGAGAGAGAGAAAGAGTGAGAGAGATAGAGAGGGAAAGCATGTGAGAGATAGAGAGTGTGTGTGAGGAAGAGAGAGGGAACGTGTGAGAGAGATAGAGAGTGTGTGTGTGAGAGAGAGAGAGAGAGAAAGAGTGAGAGAGATAGAGAGGGAAAGCATGTGAGAGATAGAGAGTGTGTGTGAGGAAGAGAGAGGGAATGTGTGAGAGAGATAGAGAGTGTGTCTGTGTGAGAGAGAGAGTGAAAGTGTGAGAGAGATAGAGAGTGTGTCTCTGTGAGAGAGAGAGAGTGAAAGTGTGAGAGAGATAGAGAGGGAAAGCATGTGAGAGATAGTGTGTGAGAGGGAGAGAGAGAGAGGGAATGTGTGAGACAGATAGAGAGTGTGTGTGAGAGAGAGGGAAAGCATGAGAGAGAGAGTGTGTGTGTGAGAGAGAGAGAGAGAAAGCATGAGAGGGAGAGAGTGTGTGTGTGAGATAGAGCGGGAAAGAGAGAGAGAGGGAATGTGTGAGAGAGATAGAGAGAGTTCATGTGTGTGTGGGAGAGAGAGAAAGCGTGAGAGAGATAGATTGAGTGCATGTGTGTGTGTGAGAGAGATAGAGAGTGTGTGAGGGAGAGTGTGTGTGTGAGAGAGGGAAAGAGTGAAAGAGATAGAGAGTGTGTGTGAGAGAGAGAGGGAAAGCGTGAGAGAGATAGAGAGTGTGTGTGTGAGAGAGAGAGAAAGCGCGAGAGAGATAGGGAGTGTGTGTGTGAGAGAGAGAAAGCATGAGAGAGATAGAGTGGGTCTGTGAGAGAGAGAAAAACATGAGAGATAGAGAGTGTGTGTGTGTGAGAGAGAGAGAGAGAAAGCATGAGAGATAGAGAGAGTGTGTGTGTGAGAGAGAGAAAGCGTGAGAGAGATAGAGAGTGTGTGTGAAAGAGAGAGAGGGGAAGAGAGAGAGAGATAGAGTGTGTGTGTCAGAGACAAAGAGAGAAAAAGCGTGAGAGAGATAGAGAGTGTTTGTGAAAGAGATAGAGAGTGTGGGTGTGAGAGAGATAGAGAATGTGTGTGCGAGAGAGAGAGAGAAAGCGTGAGAGAGAGTGTGTGTGTGTGTGAGAGAGAGAGGGAAAGCGTGAGAGAGATAGAGAGTGTGTGTGTGAGAGGGAGAGAGAGGAAAAGCGTGAGAGAGATAGATTGAGTGCGTGTGTGTGTGAGAGAGAGATAGAGAGTGTGTGTGAGAGAGAGAGTGTGTGTGAGAGAGAGACAGAAAGCGTGAGAGAGATAGAGATTGTGTGTGTGAGAGAGAGGGAAAGCGTGAGAGAGATAGAGAGTGTGTGTGTGAGAGAGAGAGAAAGCGTGAGAGAGAGAGAGTGTGTGAGATAGAGAGGGAAAGCGTAAGAGAGATAGATTGAGTGCGTGTGTGTGTGAGAGAGATAGAGAGTGTGTGTGTGAGAGAGAAAGCGTGAGAGAGATAGAGAGTGTGTGTATGAGAGAGAGAGAGAGAGAGAGAGGGAACGTGTGAGAGAGATAGAGAGAGTGCATGTGCGTGTTGGAGAGGGAGAAAGTGTGAGAGAGATAGAGAGTGTATGTGAAAGAGATAGTGTGTGTGTGAGAGAGAGAGGGAAAGCGTGGGAGAGAGTGTGTGTGTGTGTGAGAGAGAGAGGGAAAGCGTGAGAGAGATAGAGAGTGTGTGTGTGAGAGGGAGAGAGAGGAAAAGCGTGAGAGAGATAGATTGAGTGCGTGTGTGTGTGTGAGAGAGATAGAGAGTGTGTGTGAGAGAGAGAGTGTGTGTGAGAGAGAGACAGAAAGCGTGAGAGAGATAGAGATTGTGTGTGTGAGAGAGAGGGAAAGCGTGAGAGAGATAGAGAGTGTGTGTGTGAGAGAGAGAGAAAGCGAGAGAGAGAGAGAGAGTGTGTGAGATAGAGAGGGAAAGCGTAAGAGAGATAGATTGAGTGCGTGTGTGTGTGAGAGAGATAGAGAGTGTGTGTGTGAGAGAGAAAGCGTGAGAGAGATAGAGAGTGTGTGTATGAGAGAGAGAGAGAGAGAGAGAGGGAACGTGTGAGAGAGATAGAGAGAGTGCATGTGCGTGTTGGAGAGGGAGAAAGTGTGAGAGAGATAGAGAGTGTATGTGAAAGAGATAGTGTGTGTGTGAGAGAGAGAGGGAAAGCGTGGGAGAGAGAGAAAGTGTGTGTGTGTGTGTGAGAGAGAGAGAGAGGGAAAGCGTGAGAGAGATAGAGAGAGTGTGTGTGAGAGAGAGAGAAAGCATGAGCGAGATAGAGAGAGTGTGTGAAAGAGATAGAGAGTGTGTGTGTGAGAGAGAGAAAGGGAAAGGGTGAGAGAGAGAGAGAATGTGTGTGTGAGAGAGAGAGATGGAAAGCGTGAGAGAGATAGAGTGAGTGTGTGTGAGAGAGAGAGAGAGAAAACATGAGAGAGATAGAGAGGGAAAGCATGTGAGAGATAGTGTGTGAGAGAGAGAGAGGGAATGTGTGAGAGAGATAGAGAGTGTGTGTGTGAGAGAGAGAGAGACAGAAAGTGTGAGAGAGATAGAGAGGGAAAGCGTGTGAGAGATAGTGTGTGTGAGAGGGAGAGGGAATGTGTGAGAGAGATAGAGTGTGTGTGAGTGTGAGAGAGGAAAAGCATGAGAGAGAGAGAGTGTGTGTGTGAGAGAGATTGTGTGTGTGAGGGAGAGAGGGAAATCGTGAGAGAGAGAAAGAGTGAAAGGGATAGAGTGTGTGTGTGAGAGAGAGAGAGAGAAAGCGTGAGAGAGATAGAGAGGGAAAGCGTGTGAGAGATAGAGAGTGTGTGTGTGAGAGAGAGAGAGAGAAAGTGTGAGAGAGATAGAGAGTGTGTGTATGAGAGAGAGAGAGAGAGAGAGAGAGAGTGCATGTGCGTGTTGGAGAGGGAGAAAGTGTGAGAGAGATAGAGAGTGTATGTGAAAGAGATAGTGTGTGTGTGAGAGAGAGAGGGAAAGCGTGGGAGAGAGAGAAAGTGTGTGTGTGTGTGTGAGAGAGAGAGAGGGAAAGCGTGAGAGAGATAGAGAGAGTGTGTGTGAGAGAGAGAGAAAGCGTGAGCGAGATAGAGAGAGTGTGTGAAAGAGATAGAGAGTGTGTGTGTGAGAGAGAGAAAGGGAAAGGGTGAGAGAGATAGAGAATGTGTGTGTGAGAGAGAGAGAAAGCATGAGAGAGATAATGAGTGTGAGAGAGAGAGAGAGAGAAAAAGCGTGAGAGAGATAGAGTGAGTGTGTGTGAGAGAGAGAGAGAGAAAACATGAGAGAGATAGAGAGGGAAAGCATGTGAGAGATAGTGTGTGAGAGAGAGAGAGGGAATGTGTGAGAGAGATAGAAAGTGTGTGTGTGAGAGAGAGAGAGAGAGACAGAAAGTGTGAGAGAGATAGAGAGGGAAAGCGTGTGAGAGATAGTGTGTGTGAGAGGGAGAGGGAATGTGTGAGAGAGATAGAGTGTGTGTGTGTGAGAGAGAGGAAAAGCATGAGAGAGAGAGAGTGTGTGTGTCAGAGAGATTGTGTGTGTGAGGGAGAGAGGGAAATCGTGAGAGAGAGAAAGAGTGAAAGGGATAGAGTGTGTGTGTGAGAGAGAGAGAGAGAAAGCGTGAGAGAGATAGAGAGGGAAAGCGTGTGAGAGATAGAGAGTGTGTGTGTGAGAGAGAGAGAGAGAAAGAGTGAGAGAGATAGAGAGGGAAAGCATGTGAGAGATAGAGAGTGTGTGTGAGGAAGAGAGAGGGAATGTGTGAGAGAGATAGAGAGTGTGTCTGTGAGATAGAGAGAGAGAGAGAGAAAGTGTGATAGAGATAGAGAGGGAAAGCGTGTGAGAGATAGAGTGTGTGAGAGAGAGAGAGAGAGAGAGAGGGAATGTGTGAGAGAGATAGATAGTGTGTGTGAGAGAGAGGAAAAGCATGAGAGAGAGAGTGTGTGTGTGTGAGAGAGATTGTGTATGTGAGGGAGAGAGGGAAAGCGTGAGAGAGATAGAGAGTGTGTGTGTGTGAGAGAGAGAGAGAGAAAGCATGAGAGGGATAGATTGAGTGCGTGTGTGTGTGTGTGGGAGTGAGGGAAAGAGTGAGAGAGATAGAGTGTGTTTGTATGAGAGAGAGAGAGGGAATGTGTGAGAGAGATAGAGAGTGTTTGTATGAGAGAGAGAGAGAGGGAATGTGTGAGAGAGAGAGAGAGTTCATGTGTGTGTGGGAGAGAGAGAGAAAGCGTGAGAGAGATAGTTTGAGTGCGTGCGTGTGTGTGTGTGAGAGAGATAGAGAGTGTGTGAGAGAGAGAGAGAAAGTGTGAGAGAGATAGAGAGTGTGTGTGTGTGAGAGAGAGGGAGAGAGAGAGAAAGAGTGAGAGAGATAGAGAGGGAAAGCATGTGAGAGATAGAGAGTGTGTGTGAGGAAGAGAGAGGGAACGTGTGAGAGAGATAGAGAGTGTGTGTGTGAGAGAGAGAGAGAGAGAAAGAAAGAGTGAGAGAGATAGAGAGGGAAAGCATGTGAGAGATAGAGAGTGTGTGTGAGGAAGAGAGAGGGAATGTGTGAGAGAGATAGAGAGTGTGTCTGTGTGAGAGAGAGAGTGAAAGTGTGAGAGAGATAGAGGAGTGTGTCTGTGTGAGAGAGAGAGAGTGAAAGTGTGAGAGAGATAGAGAGGGAAAGCGTGTGAGAGATAGAGTGTGTGAGAGGGAGAGAGAGAGAGGGAATGTGTGAGACAGATAGAGAGTGTGTGTGTGTGAGAGAGGGAAAGCATGAGAGAGAGAGTGTGTGTGTGAGAGAGAGAGAGAGAGAGAAAGCATGAGAGGGAGAGAGTGTGTGTGTGAGATAGAGCGGGAAAGAGAGAGAGAGGGAATGTGTGAGAGAGATAGAGAGAGTTCATCTGTGTGTGGGAGAGAGAGAAAGCGTGAGAGAGATAGATTGAGTGCGTGTGTGTGTGTGAGAGAGAGATAGAGAGTGTGTGAGGGAGAGTGTGTGTGTGAGAGAGAGGGAAAGAGTGAAAGAGATAGAGAGTGTGTGTGTGAGAGAGAGAGGGAAAGTGTGAGAGAGATAGAGAGTGTGTGTGTGAGAGACAGAGAGAGAGAAAGCGCGAGAGAGATAGGGAGTGTGTGTGAGAGAGAGAGAAAAAGCATGAGAGAGATAGAGTGGGTGTGTGAGAGAGAAAAACGTGAGAGATAGAGAGTGTGTGTGTGTGAGAGAGAGAGAGAGAAAGCATGAGAGATAGAGAGAGTGTGTGTGTGAGAGAGAGAAAGCGTGAGAGAGATAGAGAGTGTGTGTGAACGAGAGAGAGGGAAAGTGTGAGAGAGATAGAGAGTGTGTGTGAGAGAGAGAGAGAGAAAGCGCGAGAGAGATAGGGAGTGTGTGTGAGAGAGAGAGAGAAAGCGTGAGAGAGATAGAGTGGGTGTGCGAGAGAGAAAAACGTGAGAGATAGAGAGTGTGTGTGTGTGAGAGAGAGAGAGAGAGAGAAAGCATGAGAGATAGAGAGAGTGTGTGTGTGAGAGAGAGAAAGCGTGAGAGAGATAGAGAGTGTGTGTGCGAGAGAGAGAGAGAAGCGTGAGAGAGAGTGCGTGTGTGTGTGAGAGAGAGAGGGAAAGCGTGAGAGAGATAGAGAGTGTGTGTGTGAGAGGGAGAGAGGAAAAGCGTGAGAGAGATGGAGAGTGTGTGTGTGAGAGAGAGTGTGTGTGAGAGAGAGAGTGTGTGTGAGAGAGATAGAGTGTGTGTGTGTGAGAGAGAGAAAGCGTGTGAGAGATAGAGAGTGTGTGTGAGGAAGAGAGAGGGAATGTGTGAGAGAGATAGAGAGTGTGTGTGAGAGAGAGAGAGAGAGAGATAGAGAGGGAAAGCATGTGAGAGATAGTGTGTGAGAGAGAGAGAGGGAATGTGTGAGAGAGATAGAGAGTGTGTGTGTGAGAGAGAGAGAGACTGAAAGTGTGAGAGAGATAGAGAGGGAAAGCGTGTGAGAGATAGTGTGTGTGAGAGGGAGAGGGAATGTGTGAGAGAGATAGAGTGTGTGTGAGTGTGAGAGAGGAAAAGCATGAGAGAGAGAGAGTGTGTGTGTGAGAGAGATTGTGTGTGTGAGGGAGAGAGGGAAATCGTGAGAGAGAGAAAGAGTGAAAGGGATAGAGTGTGTGTGTGAGAGAGAGAGAGAGAAAGCGTGAGAGAGATAGAGAGGGAAAGCGTGTGAGAGATAGAGAGTGTGTGTGTGAGAGAGAGAGAGAGAAAGTGTGAGAGAGATAGAGAGTGTGTGTATGAGAGAGAGAGAGAGAGAGAGAGAGAGTGCATGTGCGTGTTGGAGAGGGAGAAAGTGTGAGAGAGATAGAGAGTGTATGTGAAAGAGATAGTGTGTGTGTGAGAGAGAGAGGGAAAGCGTGGGAGAGAGAGAAAGTGTGTGTGTGTGTGTGAGAGAGAGAGAGGGAAAGCGTGAGAGAGATAGAGAGAGTGTGTGTGAGAGAGAGAGAAAGCGTGAGCGAGATAGAGAGAGTGTGTGAAAGAGATAGAGAGTGTGTGTGTGAGAGAGAGAAAGGGAAAGGGTGAGAGAGATAGAGAATGTGTGTGTGAGAGAGAGAGAAAGCATGAGAGAGATAATGAGTGTGAGAGAGAGAGAGAGAGAAAAAGCGTGAGAGAGATAGAGTGAGTGTGTGTGAGAGAGAGAGAGAGAAAACATGAGAGAGATAGAGAGGGAAAGCATGTGAGAGATAGTGTGTGAGAGAGAGAGAGGGAATGTGTGAGAGAGATAGAAAGTGTGTGTGTGAGAGAGAGAGAGACAGAAAGTGTGAGAGAGATAGAGAGGGAAAGCGTGTGAGAGATAGTGTGTGTGAGAGGGAGAGGGAATGTGTGAGAGAGATAGAGTGTGTGTGTGTGAGAGAGAGGAAAAGCATGAGAGAGAGAGAGTGTGTGTGTCAGAGAGATTGTGTGTGTGAGGGAGAGAGGGAAATCGTGAGAGAGAGAAAGAGTGAAAGGGATAGAGTGTGTGTGTGAGAGAGAGAGAGAGAAAGCGTGAGAGAGATAGAGAGGGAAAGCGTGTGAGAGATAGAGAGTGTGTGTGTGAGAGAGAGAGAGAGAAAGAGTGAGAGAGATAGAGAGGGAAAGCATGTGAGAGATAGAGAGTGTGTGTGAGGAAGAGAGAGGGAATGTGTGAGAGAGATAGAGAGTGTGTCTGTGAGATAGAGAGAGAGAGAGAGAAAGTGTGATAGAGATAGAGAGGGAAAGCGTGTGAGAGATAGAGTGTGTGAGAGAGAGAGAGAGAGAGAGAGAGGGAATGTGTGAGAGAGATAGATAGTGTGTGTGAGAGAGAGGAAAAGCATGAGAGAGAGAGTGTGTGTGTGTGAGAGAGATTGTGTATGTGAGGGAGAGAGGGAAAGCGTGAGAGAGATAGAGAGTGTGTGTGTGTGAGAGAGAGAGAGAGAGAGAAAGCGTGAGAGGGATAGAGTGTGTGTGTGAGATAGAGCGGGAAAGAGAGAGAGTGGGAATGTGTGAGAGAGATAGAGAGAGTTCATGTGTGTGGGATGAGAGAGAGAGAGGAGAGAAGGGCATGAGAGGGAGAGAGTGAGGATGAGTGTGGTGTGTGTGTGTGTGGGAGTGAGGGAAAGAGTGAGAGAGATAGAGTGTGTTGGTGAGTGAGAGTGTTGAGAGAGAGAGAGGGAATGTGTGAGAGAGATAGAGAGTGTTTGTATGAGAGAGAGAGAGAGGGAATGTGTGAGAGAGAGAGAGAGTTCATGTGTGTGTGGGAGAGAGAGAGAAAGCGTGAGAGAGATAGTTTGAGTGCGTGCGTGTGTGTGTGTGAGAGAGATAGAGAGTGTGTGAGAGAGAGAGAGAAAGTGTGAGAGAGATAGAGAGTGTGTGTGTGTGAGAGAGAGGGAGAGAGAGAGAAAGAGTGAGAGAGATAGAGAGGGAAAGCATGTGAGAGATAGAGAGTGTGTGTGAGGAAGAGAGAGGGAACGTGTGAGAGAGATAGAGAGTGTGTGTGTGAGAGAGAGAGAGAGAGAAAGAGTGAGAGAGATAGAGAGGGAAAGCATGTGAGAGATAGAGAGAGTGTGTGTGAGGAAGAGAGAGGGAATGTGTGAGAGAGATAGAGAGTGTGTCTGTGTGAGAGAGAGAGTGAAAGTGTGAGAGAGATAGAGAGTGTGTCTGTGTGAGAGAGAGAGAGTGAAAGTGTGAGAGAGATAGAGAGGGAAAGCGTGTGAGAGATAGAGTGTGTGAGAGGGAGAGAGAGAGAGGGAATGTGTGAGACAGATAGAGAGTGTGTGTGTGTGAGAGAGGGAAAGCATGAGAGAGAGAGTGTGTGTGTGAGAGAGAGAGAGAGAGAGAAAGCATGAGAGGGAGAGAGTGTGTGTGTGAGATAGAGCGGGAAAGAGAGAGAGAGGGAATGTGTGAGAGAGATAGAGAGAGTTCATCTGTGTGTGGAGAGAGAGAAAGCGTGAGAGAGATAGATTGAGTGCGTGTGTGTGTGTGAGAGAGAGATAGAGAGTGTGTGAGGGAGAGTGTGTGTGTGAGAGAGAGGGAAAGAGTGAAAGAGATAGAGAGTGTGTGTGTGAGAGAGAGAGGGAAAGTGTGAGAGAGATAGAGAGTGTGTGTGTGAGAGACAGAGAGAGAGAAAGCGCGAGAGAGATAGGGAGTGTGTGTGAGAGAGAGAGAAAAAGCATGAGAGAGATAGAGTGGGTGTGTGAGAGAGAAAAACGTGAGAGATAGAGAGTGTGTGTGTGTGAGAGAGAGAGAGAGAAAGCATGAGAGATAGAGAGAGTGTGTGTGTGAGAGAGAGAAAGCGTGAGAGAGATAGAGAGTGTGTGTGAACGAGAGAGAGGGAAAGTGTGAGAGAGATAGAGAGTGTGTGTGAGAGAGAGAGAGAGAAAGCGCGAGAGAGATAGAGTGGGTGTGCGAGAGAGAAAAACGTGAGAGATAGAGAGTGTGTGTGTGTGAGAGAGAGAGAGAGAGAGAAAGCATGAGAGATAGAGAGAGTGTGTGTGTGAGAGAGAGAAAGCGTGAGAGAGATAGAGAGTGTGTGTGCGAGAGAGAGAGAGAAAGCGTGAGAGAGAGTGCGTGTGTGTGTGAGAGAGAGAGGGAAAGCGTGAGAGAGATAGAGAGTGTGTGTGTGTGAGAGGGAGAGAGGAAAAGCGTGAGAGAGATGGAGAGTGTGTGTGTGAGAGAGAGTGTGTGTGAGAGAGAGAGTGTGTGTGAGAGAGATAGAGTGTGTGTGTGTGAGAGAGAGAAAGCGTGTGAGAGATAGAGAGTGTGTGTGAGGAAGAGAGAGGGAATGTGTGAGAGAGATAGAGAGTGTGTGTGAGAGAGAGAGAGAGAGAGAGATAGAGAGGGAAAGCATGTGAGAGATAGAGAGTGTGTGTTAGGAAGAGAGAGGGGAGAGTGAAAGGGAAAGGGTGAGAGAGATAGAGAATGTGTGTTTGAGAGAGAGAGAGAAAGCATGAGAGAGATAGTGTGTGAGTGTGAGAGAGAGAGAGAAAACATGAGAGAGATAGAGAGGGAAAGCATGTGAGAGATAGAGAGTGTGTGTGTGAGAGGGAGAGGGAATGTGTGAGAGAGATAGAGTGTGTGAAGGAGAGAGGGAAAGCGTAAGAGAGATAGACTGAGTGCGTGTGTGTGTGAGAGAGATAGAGAGTGTGTGTGTGAGAGAGATAGAGAGTGTGTGTATGAGAGAGAGAGAGAGAGAGAGAGGGATTGTGTGAGAGAGATAGAGAGAGTGCATGTGTGTGTTGGAGAGGGAGAAAGTATGAGAGAGATAGAGAGTATATGTGAAAGAGATAGTGTGTGTGTGAGAGAGAGAGGGAAAGGGTGAGAGAGATAGAGAGTGTGTGTGTGTGAGAGAGAGGGAAAGCGTGAGAGAGATAGAGAGTGTGTGTGTGTGGGAGAGAAAGGGAAAGGGTGAGAGAGATAGAGAATGTGTGTTTGAGAGAGAGAGAGAAAGCATGAGAGAGATAGTGTGTGTGTGAGAGAGAGATAGAGAAAAAGCGTGAGAGAGATAGTGTGTGTGTGTGAGAGAGAGAGAGAGAAAACATCAGAGAGATAGAGAGTGTGTGTGTGAGAGGGAGAAAGGGAAAGGGTGAGAGAGATAGAGAGTGTGTGTGTGTGAGAGAGAGGGAAAGCGTGAGAGAGATAGAGAGTGTGTGTGTGTGGGAGAGAAAGGGAAAGGGTGAGAGAGATAGAGAATGTGTGTTTGAGAGAGAGAGAGAAAGCATGAGAGAGATAGTGTGTGTGTGAGAGAGAGATAGAGAAAAAGCGTGAGAGAGATAGTGTGTGTGTGTGAGAGAGAGAGAGAGAAAACATCAGAGAGATAGAGAGTGTGTGTGTGAGAGGGAGAGGGAATGTGTGAGAGAGATAGAGTGTGTGTGAGTGTGAGAGAGGAAAAGCATGAGAGAGAGAGTGTGTGTGTGTGAGAGAGATTGTGTGTGTGAGGGAGAGAGGGAAATCGTGAGAGAGAGAAAGAGTGAAAGGGATAGAGTGTGTGTGTGAGATAGAGAGGGAAAGCATGAGAGAGATAGAGAGTGTTTGTATGAGAGAGAGAGAGAGGGAATGTGTGAGAGAGAGAGTTCATGTGTGTGTGGGAGAGAGAGAAAGGTTGAGGGAGATAGAGAGTGTGTGTCAAAGAGATAGAGAGTGTGTGTGAGAGAGAGAGAGGGAAAGAGTGAGAGAGATAGAGAGTGTGTGTGTGAGAGAGAGAGAGGGAAAGCGTGAGAGAGATAGAGAGTGTTTGTGAAAGAGATAGAGTGTGTGTGTGAGAGAGATAGAGAATGTGTGTGCGAGAGAGAGAGAGAAAGCGTGAGAGGGATAGAGTGTGTTTTGTGAGAGAGAAAAACGTGAGAGATAGAGAGTGTGTGTGTGTGAGAGAGAGAGAGAGAGAAAGCATGAGAGATAGAGAGAGTGTGTGTGTGAGAGAGAGTAAGCATGAGAGAGATAGAGAGTGTGTGTGCGAGAGAGAGAGAAAGCGTGAGAGAGAGTGCGTGTGTGTGTGAGAGAGAGAGGGAAAGCGTGAGAGAGATAGAGAGTGTGTGTGTGAGAGGGAGAGGGAGGAAAAGCGTGAGAGAGATGGAGAGTGTGTGTGTGAGAGAGAGAGAGTGTGTGTGAGAGAGAGTGTGTGTGAGAGAGATAGAGTGTGTGTGTGTGAGAGAGAGAAAGCGTGTGAGAGATAGAGAGTGTGTGTGAGGAAGAGAGAGGGAATGTGTGAGAGAGATAGAGAGTGTGTGTGTGTGAGAGCGAGAGAGAGAGAGAGAGAGAAAGCGTGAGAGAGATAAAGAGGGAAAGCATGTGAGAGATAGAGAGTGTGTGTGAGGAAGAGAGAGGGAGAGTGAAAGGGAAAGGGTGAGAGAGATAGAGAATGTGTGTTTGAGAGAGAGAGAGAAAGCATGAGAGAGATAGTGTGTGTGTGTGAGAGAGAGAGAGAAAACATGAGAGAGATAGAGAGGGAAAGCATGTGAGAGATAGAGAGTGTGTGTGTGAGAGGGAGAGGGAATGTGTGAGAGAGATAGAGTGTGTGTGAGTGTGAGAGAGGAAAAGCATGAGAGAGAGAGTGTGTGTGTGTGAGAGAGATTGTGTGTGTGAGGAGAGAGGGAAAGCGTAAGAGAGATAGATTGAGTGCGTGTGTGTGTGAGAGAGATAGAGAGTGTGTGTGTGAGAGAGAGAAAGCGTGAGAGAGAGAGAGAGAGAGGGAACGTGTGAGAGAGATAGAGAGAGTGCATGTGTGTGTTGGAGAGGGAGAAAGTATGAGAGAGATAGAGAGTATATGTGAAAGAGATAGTGTCTGTGTGAGAGAGAGAGGGAAAGGGTGAGAGAGATAGAGAGTGTGTGTATGTGTGAGAGAGAGAGGAAAGCGTGAGAGAGATAGAAGTGTGTGTGTGTGGAGAGAAAGGGAAAGGGTGAGAGAGATAGAGAATGTGTGTTTGAGAGAGAGAGAGAAAGCATGAGAGAGATAGTGTGTGTGTGAGAGAGAGATAGAGAAAAAGCGTGAGAGAGATAGTGTGTGTGTGAGAGAGAGAGAGAGAAAAACATCAGAGAGATAGAGAGGGAAAAGCATGTGAGAGATAGAGAGTGTGTGTGTGAGAGGGAGAGGGAATGTGTGAGAGAGATAGAGTGATGTGTGAGTAGTGAGAGAGAAAGCATGAGAGAGAGAGTGTGTGTGTGTGAGAGAGATTGTGTGTGTGAGGGAGAGAGGGAAATCGTGAGAGAGAGAAAGAGCGAAAGGGATAGAGTGTGTGTGTGAGATAGAGAGGGAAAGCATGAGAGAGATAGAGAGTGTTTGTATGAGAGAGAGAGAGAGGGAATGTGTGAGAGAGAGAGAGTTCATGTGTGTGTGGGAGAGAGAGAGAAAGCGTGACAGGGATAGATTGAGTGCGTGTGTGCGTGTGAGAGAGAGATAGAGAGTGTGTGAGAGAGAGAGAAAGTGTGAGAGAGATAGAGAGAGTGTGTGAAAGAGATAGAGAGTGTGTGTAGTGAGAGAGAGAAAGGGAAAGGGTGAGAGAGATAGAGAATGTGTGTGAGAGAGAGAGAGAGAAAGCGTGAGAGAGATAGAGAGGAAAGCGTGTGAGAGATAGAGTGTGTGTGTGTGAGAGAGAGAGAGAGAAAGAGTGAGAGAGATAGAGAGGGAAAGCATGTGAGAGATAGAGAGTGTGTGTGAGGAAGAGAGAGGGAATGTGTGAGAGAGATAGGGAGTGTGTCTGTCTGAGAGAGAGAGAGTGAAAGTGTGAGAGAGATAGAGAGTGTGTCTGTGTGAGAGAGAGAGAGAGAGAGACGAGAGAGAAAGTGTGAGAGAGATAGAGAGGGAAGCGTGTGAGAGATAGAGTGTGTGTGTGAGAAAGCAGAGAGAGAGAGGGAATGTGTGAGAGAGATAGAGAGTGTGTGTGTGAGAGAGGAAAAGCATGAGAGAGAGTGTGTGTGTGTGACAGAGATTGTGTATGTGAGGGAAAGAGGGAAAGCATGTGAGAGATAGAGAGTGTGTGTGAGGAAGAGAGAGGTAATGTGTGAGAGAGACAGAGAGTGT